>NC_079154.1:50464695-50768802 GCF_947563725.1 Argiope bruennichi | reverse complement strand
CATGGCTTAGAACGTAATTTAAAAATTATCTAAAAGAACTGATAAATTTTGGATATTATTAAATGCAAACAATAAATTAATAATATATTTGTAGTGTTAGCACTACGACAATTTATAAAAATGGATGTACGATTTAAAATCTTAATAATAAAAATTTTTGGTGTGGGAGTGCAACAAATAAATTTATAATAAGGAATTAATTAAAAAAAACATTTTCTATACTAAAAGAATAAGTAATAAAATGAAGTACCTTTCAGTGTTTTTCTTTTTTTTTAAACAAATAAACAGAAAGGCCTATAAAAAATTTAAGAAAAGTAGTGTAACTCAAATAGGCACATTCTTTTATGTCACTTAAAAAAATGTTGATATATTAATAACAACCTTAGATTACACACAGAAAAATATTCAAAAATTAACGTCTCAAAATCAATATCACTGTATTACAAACCTCCAATTTTACTTCGTACTCCGGTTGAACACAGCGATCAGCAACCCTTCGTTTCGAAGTGACAATACGGAAACAACAACATTCAATAGCATTTCTGCTCTTTAGATGCAAGGTAAAATTGACAACAAATGTAAAGTAAAAGTTGAAGTCACTGAATTGCAAATGATTAGAATATATATTTCACTTACATAAAAAAAAAAAAACGTAATAAATTAAAAAACTTTTATGAGATGAAACATTTTCTGAGATTGTATACTAAAAGAATTTTAATTGAATTATAATACCGAATTAAGTAAAATGCTATTCTGGAGTTATCACACAATCTAAAAATATTTCGCAAAAAAAAAAAAGTTTCCTAATTGTTTTAGAATGACTAAAAAAATAAGGTATAGTATCTTACAATATTTTAAATATTTTTCATAATATGGGACCCCCAAAATAGTTTTGACGTTGTCATTTAATTCGTTTCATGTTGTCAAATAACTTTATTTGATATTTCAAGAATGGCTTCAACCTCGTGTGAAATCTGAAAAATTTTGATTGAACAGTCGTCACTGTATGGTAGAATAAGTTATTGTTAAATATAATTCAATTTTGATATTATTTCAGTTGAAATTATTTTGAAAAAGAAGAATCAACATGCCTCCTAAAGGTATTTTTTTTAAATGATTATTCATGATTTCATTGCTTATGTTATGAAGTGGCCTATTTTTGTGTATATTGTTGGCATGTGTATTTTACTTACGAAATTCTATAAAACTTTTTATAAATTTAACAATCGATAATTAAGTTTAAATTGTTATAATATAATATTGAAGAATTAAAATAACCATAAGATGCTTCATGTAAACGAAGCTTTGTTATATAAGTATATATATATCTATTGGTATGATTTTCTGTACATTTATATAAACAAATGCATATATGCGATTTATCCGTGCTATATTGACTTTTTTGCTGAACAGATATTATGTAGCAGTTTATCGGAATTTGAAGATTGATGCTTGCATCTAAATTTAAATAGTTTTTTTTTTATTCGTACAGCAGGAGTACTTTATGCAATTGTTATTTGGAAAATTAAGAGAATTTAAATATTGTTAGAATTATTTATAATTATTCATAATTTAGATTGCAACCTTATTTTAAAATTAAATTTATTTTACTGGGTGGGTGCCAACAAAAATTATAATTAGATCACCATCTAACTCAAATATAACAGTAAATAAAATTTCTAGCAGTAACCAAGTGTCCTTGTCTAAATTGAAACCAAAATATTTTTAGTTTGGATGTGACATGAAATAGCCACAAGTTCATCTTTTGATCTGCACACACTATTAGCATTTGTTTCGTTCTTTATAAATGCCTTGAATAATAAAAATTTGAACAGTTATGCAAAATTAAGTCTTTTTTAAAAAGTTTGCATTTAAAAAGTGATTCTTGCATTTGTATATAAATGCTACATTTAGAATTAAATTGGTTTATTATTAATTTAAAATCACTTTGAAGACAGTTTTTCAAGTTGAGAATACCTTTTAATAAAATAGAATCAGCTATCTTGGGTAAGAATACAATCACTGTTTAAATGCAAATCAAGGGAAATATATATAAATTCATGTCGTGTGCTTTTCAGTACCCTTTCAGATTTTTTTTTATCGATTAATGTGATGAAACATGAAAGAATTACAACTGTAACATCCTGAAAACTATATTTCCTGTTGTCTTATACTAGCATTCAGGGCAGTAGAAAGATGTAAATGTATAATAGTATGTAAATATGTCATAAACCTGCACATACCTGATAAGTTAGAAGCTAGTAATTAGAATTTTAAAAATTTGTTTACTTATATTTTTTCTTTTTCTTTTGTAAGTTGATATAGTTTCTTATAAAATTGCAAAGTATTTATAGTTTTTTTATTTCAGAATTTATGATGATTATATTTTTATGTAGTAATATTTTGTTTTTGTGACTTTAGAAGTTTTATAGAAAAATATTGAAAAATTGGCAGAAAAGAATTTTTTTCTGTTATTTGCATATCTTTTATTATATCTAAAAAAAAAAAAAAAAAAAAAAAAAAACTTATGGAAATTGCAGGTCGAAGTCGTGGATTTAACAACCACAAGGGTCAAAGACGTCACTTTACAAATCCTGATCAACTGGCTGAGAGTGAAGAGAAAAAAGAAAAAGAGAAACAGTGGAGGGTATGTATGTGACAATGGAGGGCATTTTACCCATTAACTGACAAAAATCAAAATATGCCATTAACCTTTCATCATGAATTTATATTTGGCATTCTTGCTCATATTTTGATAACTAATGTATTGTCAAAAAAATGACATTTTATTTTATTTTTTGTGCTTCACCGTTATTGGACTAAAAGAAAACAAATCAGAAAGAGCATACAGGAAAATAGTTACTTTCTTATATAGTTTATATGTATGTGTGTATATGTATATATTCCGAAAACAGTATTGTATTTTAAATTGTACCTATTAAAATTGTGGCCTTATTAATGTAATATGTGAAAATAAAATATTTTTCGTAGGTGTAATGTAGGAGAAAGTTGTGTTCTCAAAACTTAATTTTTTTTTAACTAACAATATTTGGGAATTATATGCTCTATCCCAGAATGGCCCTTATACAATTTTAAATTGGTGTATTAATTGAACTAAACAATGAACAAATGAGGTTACTTCTATTTTAGCAACAACGAGGTGAAATCAGCAGTGATGAGGAATCAGAGGAATCCAGTGAATCTTCTTCAGAATCATCTGAAGCAGAAGAAGAAAGTGGGGATGAAAAGGATAAGCAGGTAATGATTAATTGTTTCTTTTGAAATTCTTATTAATTCTTAAATTATGCCTTCTCCAATTCGTTTTTTTTTTTTAAAGTAAATAAAATATTTATTTCTTATGTTGTTTTCATTAACTATTATTGTATTTGTTTAAGATTGAATGATTTTCTCCTTTTTTTATAATAGTTTTAAAAAATAAAGATTGTAATTTTAAAACAATTTATGGCTAATTTTTTTTTATTTGGGTGAAGGAGTATGTATATATGACACCAGAAAAGTAAATCCACATATATTTTCTTTTGCAAAATATTTTCAACTTCCAAAATTTTAGTTGTATAAAATGTAATGAAATATTTTAAATTTATTTATTATTATATTTTATTGATGTTGAAAAAATTTAGTCTATAATTAATGTTTTCAAAGATTTGAGAATGCAAATTACATATTTTCAAATAGTATTATAAGAGGCAAGAAAAATTGAGATAAAGTAGTTGAATGGCAAGCATAAATCTCCAACCCTACTGAACTGAATTGAACAGAGAGATAAGGTTAAAAGCTTTGGATATTGCTGGGGAAAATTATTTTAATAATAAAAAAATCTAGGAAATAAATGAACAAATGATATCATAGTTGATAACATTCTTGAAGAATGCCATTGACTGAAACCTCAGTGATACTGAAAAAATGAAAATAATTTTATCTTAACTTTGAAAAAAGTATTAGCATTTTAAATTAAAGTTTCATATAAAAATACTCTTACATAAATTCAGACACTCTACATTTACTTTAGAAGAAAAAATGTTTTGAATAAAATCAATTTTCTTTGTCTGTTATTTGTGTATGATTTCTTTTGATAGCAGTTTGTATTTCATTTGACCTTTTGTGTTTGTTGAAGGAAGAAGCTGAGTATGTTTTCACCAAATTACCTCAAATTGTAATTAAATGGTGATTTTGCTGAAACAACTGCTTTGTTTTATTCCTAAATAACTGTGTTATTCTAAATCTTGATTGCTATTAAAAAATATTAGGTAACTGTATGTTGTAATTATGCATAATTAAGGATTTTAATTTTTCTATAATGAATAAGAAGAAGAAATGAGACAAATTTACTTCCACATTTTTATTATTATTATTCAGATTTTAGCTGCAAAGTGTACAGTTATTTATTGATATATTTCAAGATTTATAAGTCATAAAGAATGTTAGTTGAAACATCCTGGTGCACTTTGTGTTTTCTTAAAATGTACTTTAGTAATTATATATATGATTTGCAGGCAAAGGCAAAAGGTGTTCAGCATCTGATTGAAGTAGAAAACCCCAATCATATTGTGAAGAAAGAGAAAAAAGTAGATGCTATAAAGCTTGATGAAAATACACAGCTTTCTCGTAGAGAACGGTGAGTTGTCTTAAATCTTTATTTAATTGGATACTTTTGGCAGGCTTGATAAAGAGAATGAATGTGACATTCTGATTTCTACATTTAAAGATTAATCACTTTTAAATTTTATGGATGACTTGTCATGCCATTTGTAAATTATATATCATGTCAGAATTCTTTCCCTCTGGTATCATTAATTAAAATGTGATGTAATGCTACAAAAATTCTGTTCTTTGACTACTGTATACATTTAATTATTATTTTATATTATCAAAGTGATAACCAGTTCAAACTAACTCTTTATTCCAGAAATAAATAAATGACAACATTCAAATATATGAAATCCTTAGTAAGTACACTACAAAATTATAACAGATAGTGAGTCACTTGACCCACAATAGTTGAGGTTTGATTTGCCAGTATTATCTGAAATATTTAATGAAAATTATTATTTTATTGTAAGTATTTATATTGCACTTGTTGATGAAATAGTGACAAAAAAAAAAAAAGAGAGAGAGAGAGAGAGAGAGAGAAAAGAAAAGCTTTATTTAACAGCAAAATGAGTTTAAAACAATATTATTTGATAATTCTACTTTTAGACACACTTTGTGGCAACACTAATGATAATATTCCAATTTGTTTGCCTTTTTCAAATAAAGGATTTTTTTTTTTTTTTTTTGTCTTTTGGCTAGCAAATGTCTGAATATCTAAGTTATGCCTCTTAACCTTGCATTGTTTTTTTTAAAAATAGTAATGGGACATCCTCTATTATAAGATGAAGAAAAATGTACAAGAAGACCAAGCTAAAATCTGACAATGTGAAAAAAAAGCAGAATGTGAAAAAATTATTCAATAATTAGATGTTAGAGGTATAGGCAAAAAAAAATATTTTCATGGTGGCGCTTTAAGTTTTGAACAGATGTAGACTGATCAGAAAATGTATGTTTTCATCATGAAAAGGTTAAGCCATTGGAGTTTAAAAACCTACTAAACTGGAATTGACGAACATTGTGTGAAGTATTGCACAACATTGGAGTTGGCAAGTGGAAGCGAGCAAGGTGCAAAGCCCCTTGCTATATATGAAATAAAAAGTTCTATAATTTTTTAAAATTTTATTTTATCTTTTAAAAAGTTTTGGTATTTCAAAAAAAACTCGTAAAATTAAACTTTCTCCAGTTATCAAATATTATATTTTAAAAATGAAATTAACTTTCACAAATGAGTAATATATTCCAAAAAGATTGAAAAAAAAATCACCAAAAAATTTCATCTTGAGATTTGCACGAACCTTTATATTTTAGAAATTATCTCTCCAGAAAACATAATTTTGAAATTGTGATAAATTGTGCAAAAATGCAAAGTGGAATGAATTAAACTTTAAATTAAATTATTGAATAGAAGAAATATTGCTCTAAAATTCATTATATATTCTCTTCAATATTGATAAAGTGAAGGCAATTTGACAAAATGAGTCAATTGGGAAAATATTAGAGAAAATGTTTATTTTATTATTTTTTGTTTATGTGTGTGAACATCAGCAAAGTGTTATTTTTAAAACGATAAATCTCTTTCTAAACATCTAAGTTAATGTTGGAATTTTCTCCAATCCAGAGAAGAACTGGAGAAACAGAGGGCAAAAGCTCATTATCAGAAAATGCATGCAGCTGGTAAAACAAATGAGGCAAAAGCAGATTTAGCAAGATTGGCTATAATTAAGAAGCAACGAGAAGAAGCTGCAAAACGTAGAGAAGAAGAATTAAAAGGTAAAAATAAAATTTTCTTATTTATGTATAAAATTGTTTCCAATTTTAGAAAATTTCTCTTTCTATGTATTACTGGTCGCAAAAGCAACTTGTGCAGAAGTTATGTTAAATTTTTGCAAAATTAATTATCCATTCATCTAAAATTTATTATGAAAACAAATATTGTTTATATTTATAGTATTATTAAAAATGTTTTAATTTTGTGCTGAAGTCAAAGAAAATGCTCCTCTAAATCAAATTGGTACTAAAAATATGGCAGTGTTATAAATTTAATAGCAATATGTATCTTTATACTGATAGCCTGGTCATAACATATTATTAGATTATAGAAAAGTTAATTTTTTGTATATTTGTCAAGTCTTTGTCTACTGAATTTAATTCAATAATTATTTTAACATCTGTTCTGTACTTTTATTGAAAAGAAAAATTGCTTCACGTGGCTTTCTTTTAATATAAAGATAATAAATTCCATTATTTGGTGCTGAACTTTTTTTCTTTTTTGAAGATTAAATAAATTAAGAAAATATAACTTTTAGTGTATTGCTATAGTGTTAATTTTTATCTTAATGCTATTATTTTATTATCTTATACTCTTATGTGTTTTGGTGCTATCATCTAAAGTGTTATTTTTTTTTTTTTTTTTTTTTTTTTTTTTTTTGTATCTTATTCTTGAGTGAAATTCTTTATTTGTGAGACAAGTTTTTCTTGATACAAGCATTTTAAAATTGTAATTTCTTTAACCAGTGAATCTAATTTTATCTCATACTTTAGTACTCTTAAAATGTTTAATTTCATATGGTATTTTTTACTGTTTTTTAGTTTGAATTTTTGAATAAGATTTAATTTTTCTTGGTAAGTTTGTTAGTTTTTATTGTGCTATTTTGGCAAAATTTAAATTGTCGTTTGTCCTAAAGCTTTAGAGAAGTAATTAATTTATTATAGTCGAATGCCCTAAAAATTCTTCAGGGATTTTTTATGTAACAAATTAAGAATAATTAGACAAAAAAAGGGGGGGGGGTTGTTTCCTTGCAAATAAATACACAGGCCGAGATGCAAGTACTGTGATTAGTATAATTGTAAAACATAAAAAGATTTTAATTTTATTTAGATTTTTTTTCCATTTCTGTTTCAAGAAAAATAGCATTACACTACTGCATATATCTATAAAAAAATCAAAATAAATAGTATATATTATATACATTATATGCATATTAAGGTAATAATGATATTTTTTATTTTCATTAATGAAATATATTACCAAGAACACTGAATAATCTACACCAATTTTATAATTTAGACTTTTTTTGCCTGTGTTCCCATGATATGAATTTTCTAAATTAAAATTTATTTTATTTCAAAAAAAGTTTTTTTTTTTGAGTTAACAAGTTCATCTGGTATTAAAAAAATACCTTATTTAAAAAGAAATTTAATTATTTTTTAATTCTGGTGTTTCTAAATTTTAATGAAATTTTTTTGTTTCCAGCTAAACAAGAGGCTGAGAAAGCAAAAGCCAACTTGACAAAGAAAGCCCTTGGAAAAAAAACATGACATCTTTTCTACTAAAATTATTTTGTTTCCACAATCCAAATTTATGTTCATTCAAAATAAGTGCAGGTTGCATTGACATTGTTTTTATTTTTAACTTTGTGCTTTGCTTGTCTACTTTTGAACACAATTTTGTTTGTAGAGCTGTAAAAAATTGTTTGTGTCGAGTAAAATTTTTTTGTTAAATATTGTCACATCTTTGCAGTTTCAATTTACATAAAGCTAGTAATCTTAAATGTTTAAAATTAGGAGTTTTACCTCCCTTTCTGAAATGAAAGTATTTCCTTTAAATCTTTTATGGCTAAAATGTAAAATTTATCTTAAGTTTTATAATATTTGGATATAGAGTTGGTGAGAATATGGCTCTAAAATTTTTATATTTAAAAAAAAACATTTAACAAAAATTCAGTAATTTAAAAAAAAAAAAAGAATGTTGGATCTAACCAAGAGATGATCTAAAATATTTATTAATTGCTTTGGGCTACTATGCTAAGAATATTGGTTAAATTTACCTTCAATAAATTCTCATACACATAATTTGATTTTCACGATTCCTTCCAGAAAAATTTTGTAAGATTATATTGCAATAGACATTAAAACCATGTTATTTAAATAACTTTATGCTTGTGTTAGTTATTAAAATAACTTGTTACATCTGTTTATTATGAGTATGAACCTTCCTAAGGGAGTGAAGAATATGGATAATTTAATTCAAATTGTTTATTTTCTGTGACAATATTATTTGTCTTTTCATTTGAAGCTGAATCATTTTTTCTTAATTTTTATCAAATGAAGAAAACTATACAATTGAATATTTGATGAAACAATGAAAATGGTTTGAATTTAATTGAATATGTTATTGGGAATTATACAAAATCTGTGTTTAAAAATTTGCCACAATTCAGAAATAATTTATAAATTAATGAAATTGATATCTGACAATTTTTTAAAAATGGTTTTTGAGCAGTTTTGAGCTATATTCCTTGGAGTTATCATAGAAAAATGCAAAGATCTTAATTTTTAAAGAATTAGTTTTAGAAAAGCACACGAGAGGTATACATTTCCACCCTTCAGATTCCAGCCGTCTGCTTTGTTGTGTACCAACATACATGTATTTTCTTATATTATCGGTAGAAATATTTCAGAAAGTACAACAAATAGTGTCATATATTTTATGGTAGATTGCAAAACAATAAAAAAAGAAATACAAGAAATTTAAAATAATTTTATTAAGTTCATTATTTAATGGTAAATTAAAAAATTTCAGTTTTTTGCAAAATGGTGCAGAAAACTTAAAAGTTAGTGTTGACATACCAGTTAATTTTACTGCCCTAGAAAATGGCTAAAAATAAGATGGAAACTGTAATGGTGAAAATGGATATTCTTCAAATATTTTTGCTATAAATCATAGAAAATGTACACAAAAATAATCTTATTTATTTCTAGTCACCTTTTGAGTCCAGTTGGTTTGCCAGAATCAGTGACGGCTAAAACTTTAAATTAATTATTTTGTTACCTGTTTGTGCTTATGATTACACACACACACACACACAAAACCCTTCAAATTTTGATTGATACATTACACTGTCATTATAGTTTTAGAAATTTTATTTATTGTGCTATGCATTTCACTACTTTTCTATCTATACCATTGTACATCAAATAATATCACAGAAAAAAGCAACAGTGTTTAAAAATTGATACTTCCAAAATCCTTTTCATGATTGCCTTAATATGTTGTTAAACCCTCATTGTAAAAATAACATAATAATAAAAAATATTAATGTATGTTTTATATTGAAATCTATTTGCCCTACTAATATTAGGGATGTCAAGCACAGATCTGAAGCAGAATTCTTCTTTCCTAGCTTTCAACAGTTACAAAAAAAAAAAAAAAAAAGGTAATGAAATATTAAATAAACCAATGAAACAATTTGGGGTTTCATTCACCAAAATGAAAATATTGTAAAACATAATTAAAAATATCTTGAAAAGTTTATAAAATTTTGACATTTTAAAAAAGAATTTAAATGCAGCTAATATTGTACCATTAGGAAATAATTTTGGAAATTTTATAACCTGTGCAGGAATATTTTAGTAAAATATTGTTTAAAAAACATCTAACAATGTCAATTAAATTTTTCAAAAAAAAAAAAAAATCACTCTAAGGTTTACATTCCATTTTAATCGGAAATAATTGGTAACTTTTGGTCAAATGATTTAGCCTGCAGAGCACCAAAACACATGTATTTTCTTTTATTACTAGTAGAGATTAGTTTTTGAGAAATTGGTTAGGTGATAATGCTTGTTCATGAATCAGCTGTGTACAGAAATGAACAAATCGGCCAAAAAAATGTGGTTGATTTAGATTTTGTGATGCTAATTTTTTTCTTTTCCTTAGTAACAAACAATCTCATTACTGCTATAAGAAATTTCCTCAGAGTGTTAACTTCGTAATCTGAACTAAATATACTTTCGATTCGAGAAGCTGTAAAATTTTTATTTGTACAAAAGGAATTGTATATTATTCATGAATGGAATTTACATTTGAATATTTTTTAAAGAATAATAAAATCTCATATTTTTCATTATTTTGATTTTTTTTTAAAAATTGAGAATTTATACACTGAAAAATGCTTGTGAGATTAAGCAGATAGGAAAAGAATCTTAATTTATGCAAACTTTTGTTTGAAAAGTAAACTCAAGTTTTATAAATGACAAAGCCAAGATGCTTGGATACTTAATAATCAAACACTTCTGAATATTCCTGTGTGGAATATCACTATTTTACTTTTATCTTATATCATATATATGATGAGCTTATTTATTATTCATTTTTAAATTTGACATTGGGAAATGTACATATAAATTGTATAGTAATCCTCAACTTAGAAAATTTTTATCTATAATCTTCAGACCCTGAAAATTAGAATGGGAGTATTTGTTTACAATGAAAATCTCAAAGCATAACTTCCATTTATAAAATTTCTTCATATGATCTGGGATGTAAGACAGGGTTGTTATGGCACTGGGAGAACCAGTAAATTTAAACATCTATAAAATAGGAGAAATGCTGAGAATTTTTCGATTTTCCTTAAAACTGGGAATGTATAGGGACATTTCTTTAAAAAGTGAAGTATATATATATATCTTCAAACAATAAAGGATCACTAGAGCTCCAAAAATTAAGCAGCACAATATGCGACTGTTAAATCAGGGAATTTATCTTTTTTCTTCTGCATAGTCCAGTTTCCAAAACGGAGAAAAAATACTGATATTGGAATAATGACTGCAGCTACTTGAAAATTAGGAGAAATACTGAAACTGAAAAAAAAATAACTTTTTAATAAAATGCCTTATATTTATTAAAAGTATTAGAAAAAAATTGGATTGCATGTTTGAAAAATTTATTATTATAAAATTTGTATCCATATTTATTGAAAAACAATATAATATATGAAAAGTGAAAGGTAGGATTTGCTTTAACTTCTTTATAGAGCACAAATTTCACCTGCATGTTCAAAAATCTAACTTGAAATTTTCTTGGGGAAGAAAAAAAAGATTAAGTACAACTTAATTCATTTAATGAAGAAATTAAATTTTTTTTTTTCCCTACTTCAATGTTTTAAAGTCCAAAGAATTTTCTGATTTTGGGGAAGACAAATATAATTCTTATATTGTCACAAGGCAATGCAGTTATGAAAAGTGGATGTAGTATCAACAATAATATACTACTTGAAGCTCTTAACAGATGATTCTTTAATTAGTCTAATAACTGTGTATATGAATTTTTATGGAAGCGTTTTAATGTTCTGATCGAGATATCTGCTGTAGTTTGCAAATACAAGATATTATAAAGCTTTAAAAAGACAGAAAAAATTTTGAGGGAAAAAAAAGTTATATACAAAGTTTGTATATACAACATATACAAAGTTTGTATATACAACATATACAAAGTTTGTATATACAACATATACAAAGTTTGTATATACAACATATACAAAGTAACTTAACAATGTAAATTGTTACAAAAGAAAAATTAACTTGATGCCAAAATATATAATTTTGAAAAAAAAAAAAATGTTTATTTTTTATTAAATAAATATTAAATGGCAGATCCAATAAAAGAATATTTTTCTCCTCTCCATGTCCTTAATTTTACATCACTTTATAAGTATGAGGAAATTATCATTATCTCCTACCTCTTTCTTAAAACGTATTTATCTTACTGAATTCTAGATAATAAAATGAACTTTTTTTTCTACATATAAATTCATTTAATATATTATTATTTCAGTTAATGCATTGTTTTCTGCTTCCCTTTGCTTTTCACACTAATAAAAATGGTGAGGTATTGTTATTATAACAGCCAAATGAGTGCTTTTTACATATTTCCTCTTGTATTACATGTGCATACAGAGAATTTTCCAGATTTGAGTGGCAATCCTGTAAGAAAAGATTTTACAAACTTAATACACAATCTTGTTTTAATTGTTACTTATGAAATTCAATCTTTTATTTCTGATACACATAATGTATATCATGAAAAGTTCATGTTATTATATACTATTTCATTAACTGTACCACAGATAAGTCTTCCCATAAATGTAAAGTATATGCAACTTTGTTTTATAGGCATTATACCTAGTATAGAAGTACATTAAAAATATATTCAACATAGTTGTTTTTAAAATGCAAATGAGAAATTTTAATACTGATAAAATAGTTTTAGCTATTTACTTACATACAAACCATTATATACAAGAAAAAAAAGTTTATAACTCAAATTTTAATGTTATCTTTAAATGTAGTACATTTTTTCATACCTTTGCTTTTAAAGCAATTTTCAAACAAATCATGAATATAATTAACTCTTTAAAAAAATTCCAAAATAAATTTATGAATACTACAAATTTTTAATAATTCCTTATCACATTAAAATAGGTTCAGTTAAAAATTGTTTTTGTCATAATCAAATTTTAAAATTAGTTTAAGTATTCTTTACCCTCAAAACAAGACTTGGTGTGGAAAAAGAACCTGTTATGTTTTGACAATATAAAAATGCCATTTATACTACTTCAGAAATAGAAAATTTAATTTATAATATTAAACTAATGCCAATTTCAAATAATCAACTAAAAAGGATTACCTATTCTGAAGAAAATTTTAACCTTAATATTTATGTAATTATATGAAACAATTAAACATACTTTTCAAACTGGAAGTCTTTATTTAAATATTGTACAATGCATAATCTATGAATTTTAAGATGCCTTAATTTTATTTAATCTTGGATGTATACAACTTATTCTGAACATTTTACATTAAAAAAGTTTTTATTTTTTATTTTTTTTACAGTTGCATATTTGATGCAACAAGAAATACATTTTTTAATCAGGAAATAAAACTATATTAGAAAGATATACAAACAATTTTTATTAAACTATCTGCAGAAAAAGTGACAGGTAAGTAATATAAGAATACTTAATAGATCTTATATAGCAGACACATATCAAATATGAATAAAAGGTTCAATAAAGAGATTTTAATTTAAAATTAGATTTAATGAAAATTTAAATTAAACTTTTACTAGGATTTCTGAAGGAATTTTTTTTCCCAAGTTGAATTCTACAGAGGAATATTACAGTATTCTTCAGTTATTAAGACTTAAATGTAAACTACCAATAAAAAGAGACAAAACATCGGAATGTAATCATTTATTTGACCACAAACTATAATAATGTCTACTCAAACAAATACTGCCATTACATATGAATTTTAAAAACCACAAAAAGGTATTTGACATGAGATGGTGTGACTAATGTTCAGTGAAAAAGAGAACATGGGCTATGAACATAAGAAATTATGCTGGCAGTGTATGCAGTAAACATGGACCATTTTCTTTTTAATAACAATTTCATGACACACATTCCTCAAAAAGAAAGAAAAACAAGCAGCTGAGACTGGGGGGACAAAAGCCACATACAATGGACAAAGTGAAACATTAAAATCAGATTATATGTGACACAACTACACAATCTAACAATTCAATACCAAACTAACACATTACTCCCGACATCGGCTGCTTGTGTACACGAGAGTAGTAAATAACTTAAGAAGATTATCTTAAAAATGATCTTGTGATGTTTTAAAACAAGAACCAGTCAGTATATATCATATAAAAGGCTATCGTTCATGAATGTTATACACTTGAGATGAAAGTGGGTATGCAAATGTTCTCTCAATGTCTTATGCTCGTTCACCACGGATTCGCCGGGCCAACTGGATGTCTTTAGGCATGATGGTAACACGTTTTGCATGGATGGCGCACAGATTTGTATCTTCAAACAGTCCAACCAGGTATGCTTCACTTGCCTCCTAAAAAAGACAAATATCACCATTTTAAACATATTTTCAGTTAATTATAGGCTTTTTCGGAAATTATATATTAATAGGATTATACTACATCAATGTAATAACTGAGGTTAATTACCTGCAAGGCTCCAATAGCAGCACTCTGAAAACGGAGATCAGTTTTGAAATCCTGAGCAATTTCTCTGACCAATCTCTGGAAGGGCAATTTTCTGATCAACAATTCAGTGGACTTCTGGTATCGACGGATCTCACGAAGAGCAACAGTACCAGGTCTGTAACGATGGGGCTTCTTAACACCTCCAGTGGATGGTGCACTTTTACGAGCAGCTTTTGTAGCCAACTGCTTACGAGGAGCTTTACCTCCAGTAGATTTACGGGCAGTCTGTTTGGTACGAGCCATAGTACAGCCTTAAATTCTGAAAATAAATCAATTGCTGGTGAAAATATAGTCATTTTATACAAGTACATAAGTAATTAGCTTTAAAGAAAGCTGAATATATTGAACACATTGTGCAACATATTAGAGGTCATACAGTGCAATTGATGATCCAGTTTATAACTGTTGGAATTAAAAGGGGAAAAGCAAGAAAAATTTAAAATTAGCATAACTACTCCGATGTTTTGACGGAAATTAACTTACACATTCACCAACGAAATCCAAGCTTAAAGCATCTTAAAAAAAATAAAATAAGTTAAATTAAATTAATAAAATAATCTCAAAAGGTCTGATTGAACCATTTTCAAGCCTTAACATCACAACCCCCCCCCCTCCGAATTATGCGAATATGAACTAATTTACAGAATTAAATAATAAGGCAAAGAGGCTGCACAAAAACATACAAATTAAATTTTAATGCAAAATGTTACTTTTACCATGAAATATACTCTATACGTAATTTAAATTTGTATAAAGTTTAAATCAAGTTTAGTAAGAAAACAATTGTTGATATATGATATACAAGTGTCAAAGCCATCTTTCAAATAAATGAACAATCCAATTTGTCTATTTTAAAGAGATAATACACCATTTTATTCCAGTTTCATTTGAATAATTTACTCTTATTAAAGTAAACTATTTCTATAAATATCGACAGGACCGAGAACAATATATATAATAGAAATAATGAGGCATTCATAATTCACAACAGAAACCATTTAAGTAAACACATTCTACAAATTAAACAAATATGCTCTCTAAAAATTAGTACAGCTTTAATAATAAAATCCAACAGAAACAAAAACATCTGTTATATTTTCTACATAACGGTACAGCTTAACAAAGGAAAAAATGGCGGAAGAGCTTTCCGGGTTCACGCTAGAACATAACAGCTGGAACTATGAAGCAATACGTTAATTAAACTATTATTCATCTACAAAATTTGTGTAAAAGTTGTTATTTACCTGAAATAAAATCGGTATATCACCTTTACACAGGAATAAATAAATCCTTCAATATTTTAAGGATCCCAACTCACGAGAAAACAAAATACTGCACTGACCACAAGCGACTCAGAAACATTGCACATTACGTCACGATGACCCGTTAGAGCATTGGTTGCTTGTCATTTTTGTCTATTCTCCATTGGTTCGCAGAAGAGGACTGTCCATTGGTGCAAAGCCCTCTGAATCTCGTTCTTGATTGGTTAATATTTTGCTTTCCGATTGGCTGGAATGTCGATCCCGGAATCCACAACAAATGCACGTTTCGTTATCATGCTTTCGCCCAGGAAGAGAAATACAGATCGATAACAATTTTAGAGTAAAAACTGTTACTAAATGTAAAAAGAAAAATTTTAAATTCGGAACTCGTTTTTGAATGTCAAAATTATTCCGAATTCTGCTATTCTGAATTATTTTTCTTTAATACTGCCACTAAAAATAATAAGAAAACGATAAGAAACTTAAAATAGTCCTAAAAGCACGAAATTTTAGTTTAATTTTTAAAATGTGCTATTAATATAAAAATAACTGGTTTGTATGTGCAAAAAAAAAAAAAAAAAAAATGAAATTCTTAAATTAAAGAAGAGCATTAACCTTTTTGGATTTTCAAACCTCTATACAATAAAAGATTAAAAAAATTGCACATAAAACTAAATTTTTTTGAATATTTTTTAAAATTGAATAAATTAAATTTAAAAAAATTTAAAATCAATAAAAAATTTACCAATCGTCAATTAGTAAAAGAGGATACTTATCCATCCCCCCTTCTATCTTATTGCCTAAACAAATGCAAAAGAATATTCAGATTTTGAGAAAATAGCAAAAACTAATTAGTTCCAAGAAAGATACTTTAGTTACAATTGTGTTAATGCATTAATTAAATAAGGTGCTTATATAAACTTAATTTGAAATCCAATAAATATAACTTCATTTAAAATTCTGAAAAAAAAAAAAATTCCCCTCGTATTTGCATTATAAACTGATATTAGGTTATATTAAGATCACAATATAAACAGGACAGAAAAAAAAAAAACTTAAAATAATTGAATTTTATTTTTCATAACTACTAACCCTTACCCCTTTTTTTACATTCACAAAAAGATTTAATCTAAAGTTATTTATAACTATTTAAGGCTTTGAATGAAACAGAAAATAAATAGTAAAAATAATATAACTCGCAACAATAACAAAGCAATTAGATAGGTTGAATTTAACAATTAAATTTTATTTCGTTAAGCACAAATTAAATGCAATACGATAGGTTCTTACCCGCAGGTATATTGGATAAATTTTAAAATGAAATATATTAGTGTATAAAAATAACCCATTTTAAAATACAATTGTAATTGATTACTTCAGCACATATATTACTAATGTCTATTAAAGTTAAAACTGAAGCATGATATTGATGTCCTTTATTTTTAAAAATATTAAGATATTGACCAGGTTTTTTTAAATCAATTATTTAATATAGGTATTACAAAAATATAAGTGTAAAAATTTTTTCCTACAATATAATCTATTCAAAAAATAAATGTAATTTATTTTTAATGGCTGCTGGTAAACTGGCTATAAATACAAATATAAAGATCATGGGAAAAATTTAAATTAATCTATAATAAATTATCCACTTTTAGCAACCAGATGCCAAATGAGAATATTTTAGTTGCATTTATATAAATTCTCTTGCATATACTTTGTTTTTAAGTTTCTCCCAATGAAAGAGTTTACCTTATAAAACTAAATCCTACGACGCATAGTGTTACCAGAAATTTAAGTATGCCTATCTCAAATTATGCAGTGTTTTTTAAGCATTATAATTTTATTTCAATTTGAAATCACTCAGATAATTATCAGAATCCATATTGCTTAACGTTGAATGACGGAATTACATATTTGAGCCCTACAATTACATATTTGATGAGAAAATTAAATTTTATTATAATGAAATCTATGAATTAAAAAAAATAAAAGAAATATTAAAAAATTATCAATCCAGAAATAATTGCATGGTAAATAATTGAAGTGGCACTATGAAAAGACAATATATTCATATTACATAAAAACCACTTTAAATATTTTTTTAAATGATAAAAAGAATCTATTTAATTTTTTTTTTTTAAAGAATCAACTTTTAGATAGACCTTTTACTAACCAAAATATATAAGTGTTGAATGTAAAAGTATTAGATTTAATGGATTCTTGTAGAATACCAACACATGTAGACATTTTATGAATCAAGACCAAACTGTTGATTAAAAGCTATTTATTTCACTATGATCACTACTAAGTAATTATACATAAAAACTACCAAATTCATATATAATAATCTACAAACATTTTTATGATTTTTTTAATACCTTAAAAAGCAACAGTAAGTTAAAATTCAAACCAATTAACATTTATTAGGGATTCTTATCAAAAATTAGAGATTATAAAAAAAAAATCTTCCAGAGTATTCTTAAATATAAAAACAAGAGTAACAAAATTATGAAAAATCATTTTAAATACACACACAATTTCATTTAAGAAATTTCCAACCCCGACATTAATCTTTATTGAAAGAAAAGCATATTAAAATTAATGGAAATAAACATTTAAAAATATATATACAATTAGATATAAGTAAAACCAATTAATTTTAATACAATGCTTTTGAAGCCAAGTTCTAAAAATTTTATATTTTTAAGATTTGATTTTTTAAAACTGAAAATGCTAGAGATTCTAGTACTTGTGTATCTTTGGATTTAAATGCATGGCTTTCAGTTTGATAACATATAAATTGCCTAACATAGTCAATTAACTAACATGACAACTATGGTAATTTCTTTAACAATTAATTGCTGCTTACAATACTAATGATATTTTTTACTATTAATCATTAGCATACATTTAATGCAGAAATGCCATGATTCTTATATACAAGAAATCACCCCAAATGAACAAGATCCTACTTTACATGCAAAACAGAGGACAATGAAAATACACTGCTCACATTGTCCATATATAGAAAAATTTAAAATATACAAGTAATATATAAATAAAGTATAATTTAAATAAGTTTTCAATATAGATACTAGACCATTTTATTTTCAATGTTAAGAAAAATCTGGAGTAAATTTTCATTGGACATTACTATATATGTATTTCCTACAAACATAAATAAATACCTTCAGGTATTCAGATTAACAATCTATTTTTATATTCATTTATTTTATTTTAGAATGGCTTAGAATAACATAACATTTTTGTAAACACTTATTAAAAGATACAATAATAATAGTCTAAATATATTTAATTTTTTGGGATTTTACATATAATTCTGCCCACATTCAATGAAGTTTTGAAACATTAATAAATTTATACAAAAAGCTATATCAAAATTCAACTGAAATTCTAGCAACTCTACATATATAAACATTATGGAACCTAAAATTATACAACATGTTTCATTTTTAAATATTAAAAAAGGATTTCCATTTCTAATCAATATTAATACAATGTATATAAAATAATAGTCACTAAATTAAAATTATACTAACAGAAATTTTACAATGTATATTTATGATAATATATACATTTACATTTTAATAAAATAAAGTCTAATATTAAAAGGATATCTAATGTATTTTTATTGACATTTAATATTAGATACAATAAATATACAGCCAGGAACAAAGTTTTAAATCATTAATTCTAATAACATAGCATACTAATTTTCATTCTTCAGCTAAGAAATATAAATTTTCTTAGGGAATTTCCTTTTTTGGGATTTAAAAAAATCCTTAGCTTTTTTTTTCTCTTCTTTTATAGAAAATTCTAATTTAGATTATTAGGAATTATTCAAAAAATACAATGTCCAAGAACATTATATTTTATTAGAACAGATAAATATATTCTGCATAATATTATAAGAAATTAGATTAGTTTATAGAAGATAAATTCTGTATATTTACGAATTAAAAATTTATAAATAGAATGCTTTAAGAACATTAAATTTTATTAGAACAAATATATTTCACAGAATATTAAAAAGAATTATTTTATACAAGATTAATTCTGTATATTTACGAATTAAAAAAAATTTATAAATAGAATGCTTTAAGAACATTAAATTTTATTAGAACAGATATATTCTACAGAATATTAAAAAGAATTAGATATATTTTACACAAGATTAATGCTGAAAATTCACAAAACAAAAATGTAATATTTTATTGGAATTTAAAATTTAAGGTAATTTAAAAGACATTTTAAATTTGTTTTGAAGGTATCTGAAACCTAATTGCCTTTAACAACTAACTGGTTTGTCAGAAACTGGTTGGGTTTACTTTTAGTTACTTATCTAGTACATTTCCCAACAAAAATACTTTACCATAACATTATAACAGACATCAATACCTTAATTTTACCTATTGGTCATTATTGGTAAATTCACTGGGATATTGATTATTTTTTAATTTCAGTTAAATCTATCAAATTGTCAGACATTAAACCTATATCAGTTTAACCATCTTGCATCTGTATCTACTCCACTTATTGTATACATGAAACTTTGTCCCATTCATGGTGCAATTAAAAATGTAAATGCATGCTTCATCTAATAAATTTTGCAGTTATATAACTTCACTTTTTTTTTTTTTTTAAATTTGTCATGTAAACTACATAGATATTAAACAGAATCCTTCTACGACATTCCTTCCTTAGAACACTTCTTTCAATAATAAAAGAAAAATCACTCAAATATTGGATGAAATAAAAATACAGCTGCAACTTCAAGACAGCAATATAATTTATTAAAAATTTGACTACCTAACTGGCAAAATTGAGAAATAATAAATTAGTATCATTAAAAATAAATTCTTTAAATTTTATAATATAGTATAAAATTTTTGTACAATATAGTAGCTATCACCCCCCCCCCCCAAATTCAGCTTGATTTTGACTCAAATTTTTAAAAAATTACTCCAAAGTATACATTTTTACCTTCCAAAGATTATATGTGCCAAATTTGGTAGATGTAAGTTAATACAGTTTCTTTTCATTTATATTATAAAACATACGAATAACAGGGATTAGTCCATTTAAATACATATTGAAAAATAACCTAGAAATTTCAAAACAGTATTTCCTTAGATTTTAGAATTTAACCAGTGAAAAATATCATTTCAATATCTTCAACAGAAAATTAAAAAAATTATGAAGTTTGAGAATTTTGATTTGCCTTTAAATTTTAGAAGATATTTTATGAAATAAAATATTAGTAACTTATTCTTCTAATATCTGAACATAAAAAATAATTTATTGACAAACTACATTACTTTTATATAACTATTTGCCACTTTAAAATTGATTATTCTGAAATAGAAAATTCTAATGATATGAATTAGAAACATTAAAATGTTTTATAGATATTCTAATCTTAAAATTTCATTTTGTTTATATTTCTTTACAGATAGCAAAATTTTTTTCTGTATTTTTAAATATTAAAAACAAATCTATAAAAAGAGATGATTAGTATTTAAGTTATAGATATACCTGCACAAGTACTTACAAAAGAATTATTCTTTATCATATAAGATTAACTAGTATATAGATATATTTTGCATATTAAAACTTTAAACATCTAGCCTTTTTTTTTTTTTAAATACAGAAATTAAAACTCAATTTTAATGCAATTGTTCATTAATTTTTAAATAACAATTAAAGACTTTTTTTCACTATCTTAAGAATTTACAAAAAATATAATTTTAAATTTAAAAGCCATTTTTAACACTATTAATTTAAAACTTCACTAGTTTACAACCAATAATATGGGGGAAACCCCCCCCCCTTAAACTTAATAAGATATCAAAAGGCTTACTTTTTAATCTTTTATTTAAAACAGGATAGTTATTACAGTAACAGAATAATGCAACAATTTAAAAGCTTTCTTATTCCACTTGCCACATGTTTCCTATTTCATTTCCATTCAGTTTAATTTTCTTCATTTAGTCAATTTACTAAATATAACAATTTGGTTTCGAGTTAAAATACCTATGACACCAATAGCAATACAAAACTTTCAGTATAATATATACTGAATTAATTCATGAATTTTAACACACCGTTTCAAAATAAGATTTGGCAATAATTAATTAATACTTACAAATAGATACTTTAAGCGTTCAGAATTTTATTATACTAATGAATATTAGAATAAAAAATTATATTAATTATTAGCAAATTAAGTTGCAATTTTATACTTTTTGTAAACAACCAATTTGCATACTTTATTTTTGTTTATCATTGATTTTCTTTTAATGCTTTCGGAATAGCCGAGGTTATTTTACATAAACATATTTTTTATATATTTAACATTGTAGAAAGTAATAGTTAATTTTTTTTTTTACTTTTAAATATTTTTTTTGTATACTTAATATTGAAGGAAAAAGTACTGCAAATGTCACAAAATATGAATTTGAGACTTTAATGAATCTCCATTTTTCAAACATCATATAGTACCAAAACAGTTTTGATATTATATCAGTACACCTGAAAAACTCAAAGATGCTTTAAGCTAAATAGATGAAATTTCTCAAATGGTTCTTACAACAAATATATAAATTCCTATTAAATTTTACATGAAATCAAAGTAGACTATCACGAATACAAGCGAACACGACAGATATAAATATGTCTGATGTAGATAAAATATGGTATTCAGTTTTAGGCATCTAACAAGTAGATTTGTATCAAATATTGAAATATATCAATAGATTGAACATTTTTATTTTGTTTATTCATTCATATATTTATAACCACAACTCAAAAATTCAAAGGATAAATAAAATTATAAGATTTTACTCTCAAAATTATAGACGTGTCCAAATTTTAACTTCAGTAGGTTGACTAAACAGCATCCAAAATACATTAATAAATTTTTTTATTGAGAAACAAAATACTCAAAGCAGACTAAAAATAAATCTTCATAATGTTAATGAATTCAACAAGAAGCAGTAGTTTATGAATGGCAAACGGAAGAATATTACTTTATTAATTATAGAGAAGATAGTTTCAGAAAGATTACTTCTGCTATTTTCTGGCACTGAAAAATGTTTTAATAGAAAATATAAAATTTTCCCATTACTAATCAATTAAAAAAATATGTTAGGAATTTAAAATAAAAGTATTTTTTAAAAATAAGACTTATTAAATAGAAGCTGTGACAATTCAAGACAAGTTAATCTTAAGATTAATGGCAGGTGAAATTTGTACAATTAGCCAATAATTAGATTATTCACTGCTGCATATTCACATTTAAAGTGTACAAAAAATAATATATTTAAAATTTTTAAGCACTCTGTTAATGCACATAAGATTTTTTTTTTTTAAACTACAACCTTTTGGTAATCTTTGTTTGCAACTATTATATCCAAGAAAGTTTGTTCTAAATAAACATTTTTACAATAAACTAAGTAAATAACAATATTATTCTAGACATCAAGGATGGAAAATCTTTCAAAGATTTAACAATATCTTTTGATGTATCTTTGGAAGGGTTGCATTGTCACATAACTACTGAGGAAATATCTTGGAATCGCAAGTTTTCATAGCGAAGTATAAATTGGCAAACTCGGACCAATGGTTGTGGTTGAAAAATTGTCAAAATTCCTTCTTCAAAGAGAATTGAAGGTGAAATAGTACAACTTTTCTTTAAAATGATAGATAGGCAACCATTGATGACGTATTTATAGACCATGAGTATCTATTCAAAAAAATTGGATTAAAATTTAAAATTGAAGCACTCTTTTGGTTTCTTCCTTAATTCTAAATAAATAGATATCAATAAATTATTTTAACAAAAATAAATCGTGTATTTTTCTTATTAAAAAGTGTTTTTCCCCCAATTAAAAAATTTTTAACTTTCATAATTAGTCTTAGTTATATGCAAAATATCTTTGTTTTCATCAAATATAGATTATAAATTTAAAAAGATTATCAATGATTCATTAATATGCTGTTTAGCACAAAATTATTACTAAATCCGAACATTTTAATCAAATTAAAGATGAAAGTAGCCAACTAGTATTTAAAGATCACTTAAAACACTTAACACACATATTTTTAAAGATTTTTTTAAAAACTAGAGCCAAATTTTATATCTATTATAAGCAACAGAAAATTAAAGATACCTCAATAAATAATTAAAGCAAAAATTGGCAGTTAATTTATTGATATATTAGAAGTAATTTAGCAAACCTTATTGTGTAGGTTTACAAATCAAATGAATTATTAATCTTCAAATTCTGACTTATTGGTTTATTAATTTTCCAAGTTAATATTAATGTTAGCAAAATATCTCACAAATTTTCTTCTAATTCTTCTTCAATTTGCAGTGTTATTTCAAAAATATCATTAATATTTTCATTGATTAATGCTGTAGCTTTTTTTAGAATTTCATTAGAGTTTGTCCCACTCTTAATAACAACATGAGCTGACAAAGCAACTTTTTCCAAAGTCAAAGACCACATTCTAAGATCATGAATATGAGAAATCTCAGGAATTGAAAATAAGACATTATGGACTTCAGTTAATGAAATATGTTTAGGAACACCTTCCATTAATACTAACATGATATCTTTCAAAATTGTTAAAGTGGTAACCAATATAATAATTGAGAAGACAATAGTAATGATGGGATCTGCTATTTTCAATTTAGGATAAAAATAAATGACCAGACTAGCTACAAACACACCAGCTGTATGAACAAAGTCTCCTAAGACATGAATAAAAGCAGACCTTAACGCAATACCACGCCGATTGTGGACTGAGTTCTTTTCAATATTTCCATTATTTTTAAAGGTGTCAGGGAATAACAGTACTATTGCAAGCACAATATTTGCAAACATGCCAATTGCCGCGACAATCAGCATTATAGTAGCATCTATTTCAAAGTTTAAAGTTATAAATCTCTGAATAGCTGCATAAAACAAAATACCAGTTAGCAGCCAAATAGATAAAATGGATACAAGAGCTCCAATAACTTCAGCTCTGTGGTAACCGAAAGTCATAGTTCGGGTTCGTTTCTTTCCAGCAATAAATAAGGAAGTAAGGCTGACCAGAAAAGCTCCAAAATCGGTCAGCAGATGTGCTGCATCGGTCATCAGAGCAAGACTGTTCGAGAGAATTCCTCCAATCGCTTCAGCTATCATGAACATTAAACATAATACAGATGCTATTATTAATCTTTTTTTATCCTTTTTTTTCATGTTGTCTGAAGAATACTGATAATTTGTACCATATACAGTATTTACATAGGAACGGTGACTAGTAAGCATATCGTCTGAACAGCTTTGGCTTTCTGAAGCCATTTGGATAAATAATTCAAATAAAAAAGTAAAATAGAAATATAACAGAATGCAAGTTGAATGACATTGAAATTAACTCACCAAGATTTCTTTAAATCAGCTCAAAAACTAGCACGATATCAGAAAACTTAATAATCCACGAGAGAAAGCACGTTCAGCAAAAACAATCTTCTAACGAACCACACAAAAAGTAGGCCAAATTTCAACAAACAATTTTCAGCGAGGTCAGTCACGTATTTATGCACTTTACATGTTCAGTTCTTCAGTTAGCTTCTCTTTCAAAAATAATTATTTATATTCTCGGTAAGAAGAATTCAAACAATCTACCCTTCTGATGCACAGAGTTTTTATATATAAAAAAACTATTTATTTAAACTATAGACGGCATAAAAATTTCTAAATTTGAAAACTAAATTTCACAGAATTGTTTTTTTCCTCTACTAGAAACATGATCTCAATGGAATTAAGCTCAGTGATTGATTAAGGGTCTTAATGAATGATGGCTACATAGGTTTTGGCTTATTTATTAAATTTTTTTGATAAATTTTCTTATTACAGTCCAGCATGTTTCTTTTTCAATAATCTGTAGGTTTATAAAAAATATTTTTCTGAAGGAACTCTTTGTTAATAATACTGAATAACAATCAATCAAACAATCATATTTTAACATAATGTCTATGTTTATTTGTAAACATAGATTTTTTTTAAAGGAAGAATTTATATTATGCATTATTTAGCAAAAATTTTTCTAATTTGAATTTATATCGTAAAATAATTTCTTGAAAATGTCTTATCATCGGTGAGCAAAATATATTATTATTATCTGCAGGAAGTCGTAAGGAGGTGTCTAAATATAGATTTGCTGCGGCTTTATTGTAGAAACAAATGATCCATCATTTTTAAAAATTGCTTTGCGAGTAAGCGACATTTAAAATTTTTGTTGAATTATATAAAATATTTAAATGTTTTAAATTGAAAGCATCATGTCAATGCGTCTAACCGAGCTGCATTTGGCAATCAGCTTTAAAAATCTTGGTCAGGTTAAATTTCTTATGAAAAATGGGCTTTTATTAGATCGTATGTGGAGAGGAGATATGCCTGTTAGCCGTGCAGTATATTATGAAGCATATGAGATTCTGGAATATTTAGTGCAGAAAGGGGCTGAAGTGAATGTTCTTTCTCAAAGTCACAGAATGGAGCCACCTTTATTTGCTGCTTGTAGTCTTGGAAGACTTAAAGCTGTACGCATTTTATTGCAATCTCCAAACCTCGATATTGACCAAAGAGATTTTTTTGATCGA
Source organism: Argiope bruennichi (assembly GCF_947563725.1). Lineage (NCBI taxonomy): Eukaryota > Metazoa > Arthropoda > Arachnida > Araneae > Araneidae > Argiope > Argiope bruennichi. Next base: position 50,742,410 of record NC_079154.1, on the reverse strand, counting down.
ACTCCTTTATGGGCAGCTGTTCGTTCTCGATCTCTGGAAATGGTGAAACTTTTACTTGATCATGGTGCAGATGTTGCAGCTGCCAAAAATTTTACTTCATGTCCTTTATTATTGACAATGCCAAGTTTAGGCAGAAATCCCCACTGTGAAATTCCTTATCTTTTAATAAAGAGAGGGTGTTTATTGGATATCAGAGGTCCTAGAGGATCTGCTCTTACTTTTTCAGTGATTTTTGAAAATCGTAAATTGTTTTGTTTATTGATAAATGCTGGATGCACAGTTGAAAATGAAGAGCTGTTGAACATGGATAAGTTGCCATTATCTTGGAAAAATGATATAAATTTTTGTCAGTGGATTTGTTCTTTGCATAATAATCCACGCTCCCTTGTTCATTTAACTTCCTGTATGATTCGAAAAAGCTTAGCAAAAATTCATAAAAATATATTTCCTGCTCATATTACACAATTGCCCTTGCCAGAAGTCCTGAAGAGATGTCTTCTTTTAGAAAACTAAACAGCCTAATAGTTTCATAAAATTAGTGTTTTTTTTTGTTAAATTATTTTTATTATGCATTTATCTGTTATCTATATGATTTTGTAATTTAAAGTTTACATTTTATTGAGTGTAGATCTGTATTTATTGCTAGTCAAAAATTCCTCTTAATTTTTTTTTTTTTTTTAAGGTGGTATATTAATAATTCCTTCTGTAGTATATCTGTTAATTTTGTGGTTTGAAATTGTTTGAGATGATATTTTAATGTTTTCTTGTCTAATAATCTTATTTTAGAGATTTGCAAAAAGCCTATGAAATATTTGGATGATTTTAATATTAAATGTTTCCAAGCTGTCATCAATTGAAATTTTGATTAATTTTACTAGATTAAAATTATGATTAAATCTTTAATGAAATTACTACAGCTTTATTAAAATTAATAACTATTTATTTAACTTAATTTTATAAATAATTCTAAAAAAAGCATTTGTTATAACAAATTTTTTATTTAACAAATATCAGATTAATCTTTATAAAATATTAAATTGGATACCACTTAGAAGAAATGATAAACTTTATACATTAGTCTTTTTTAAAATTAATTTCATTAGAATGTTGTACAGATCAGAGGATTTTTCTATCATGCATTTCATTTCCATTTTTTGTATATGTTTATTATTACAAAAAATAAAACATATGTTTTATATTACAGCATTTATATGTAATAAATGTGTTTTATTTATTTTGAAAAGCATGCATCATTAATGTTATTTATGACTTCATGTGATCATTTATGAATTTTCAGGTAAATAAACAATTTTAATAAAATATTTTATTTTAAGTAAATTTCAGTATTATTTTTATTTTATATTGAAGAATGTGATATATTATTTTCAAGATAAAACTAACTAATGTAGTAAATCTTTTACAATCTTCAACTTCTACTTCAAGATTTATACTTTTAAGTTGTATCCTTATAGAACAGAAAGGCATGCAATTATATGTTTTTAGTCATTATAACAGAAATTTTGGTTAATTATATTTGTACTGTATTACGAAATATTGTGTATTATTTATTTTTGTATTAAGTTTCAATCATTCATGGATATTTTTAAACATAATATTTGAACAAATTATGAGTAATATGAGTAATGTGCTGCTAATTCTCATTCTGATGAAATTGAACTCTGATTTTTTTTAGTATCTTTATCATGTGTATATACAGGGTCATCCGTTAGAAAGGCAACTTGGGCTATGAAGCAGCATGCACCAACAACAGCACAGTCCTCAAATTCAATACAGAGTTTAACCAGTCTATTTAATGAGTATTTTATATGTTGGTGAACCACATAAGAACAGTAATCACCTTTCTAATACGAAAGAGGATATGAAACATGTACATAATTTTACTTTTTAATAGTAGATTTTTATTCTTAAATTTTACATTTGTAAAAAAAATTCCAAGAAATAAAATATGAGTTTATTGAAAAATACTGAACTGTGCCACAATTTAATAATCTACTAATTATTCAGCTGATCTTTAAAAAAATTTTACGAGACATCAATAGCTCCATTCTGATTTTTATGTTTAAAAAAAAGTTTATAAAATAAGCTGTCAAACGGTGAGTGATTCATTGTTTAAAATGTCGTGTTTATTGCTTACAACAATTTATCATTAAAGATGTCATGTTAGCCAATAATATGCAATTAATACAAATACTCAAAAGCAACTAGTTTGAGCATTTATTGTAATGTAGGTATTCTTTTTTTCATATGTATGTCAAATATATAAAAATTTAAAAAATTGTTTTTTTGTAAGTATATGGGGTACTGACTCCCCTTAATATTAAAGCATATTTTTCATATAAATGATATATTCTAAAAAAATTTTCTTTGGAATTCTTTTGGAATAAATATAAAGAATGAAATAATTTTCTAGAAAAATTAATAGTTTACTGTATGTTTTAAATTACTTGCATCAACAACAATAAAAGAAATAATCAGTATCTGCTTAATTATATCTCAGAAAAATATCTTAGTGTCCAAAAATTCATTTTTATACACTTGTATATTTTTCAGGGGTGGATACTGGGGGGGGGGTCATTCAAACCCTCTCCCCAACTTTTGAGAATATTGTGAAATTATAGAGTTGACTGCATTTGGGTAATTGATTAAATTATATATGATTGTTAGATGTATAGTTTGATTATAGGTATATATATAGTTTTAAAATAAATTAGTTTATTTTTATAATCCATCTTTTTGTGCCTTACATATCCAATCTTCTTTTAAAAGAATAAATTTAAGAAAACAACATCCTCCATTGATTAATAGGCAATTCTCCATCTGGGATTCTTGTATAAAATCACAGTTAGGAAAATTAGGTATAATAAATTAAATAGAGTGAAATCAAGATAGTGTGCCTGTAAAAGAGTACTATGTGCTATATATTATCAAAGAATTTATATTATACTCTTTATTTTATATATAGAGTAAGCAATTATTTGTGATAAATTTAATGTTGATATTTGGGAATCATGGAAGTTTTAAGTAATGGTTTTCTTTATTTCTTTCTAATGCTTTCTTTTGTTTCATATTAGATTAATAAACTAAAGCTTAAAAATATCAGCTTTATATTTGCATGTAAAATAAAATCAAGTAGTATATAATGGTACAGTTTAAACTTAAACACCTTATTCCCAGTTGATTCCCCTTTCACTGGTCCCCAAAGCCTTCCAAAAATTTTCTGTATCCAAGAATATATTTTTGAAAATGCCTTCCCCCCAAATGTTAGTTTACATCCACTCGTAATATCTTTTGTACAAAGCTATTAAAAAATTTTAAGAAAGTAATTTATAATTTAATAATAAATCCTGTTTTCAATTCAAAACACTTTTATGCCCATATTTTTTCCTCTTAAATGTTGTAAGCACATTTTTAAAATTAAATGTGAAGGGATTAATATATTGCGTCTTTGTGGAAAAAAAGACTATTGGAATGTGAAAATAAATATATTTTTTCAAATGTATTGTTGAATGATTAAGGCAAAATAATATTCTTTTACAAAAAAAAAAAAAAAAAAAAAAAAAAAAGGAGGGCTTGGCACTACAAATTTTTTTTGAAATTCAATTTATAATTTTTTTACAGATTATATTATTAAATTGATATTGATATACAAAAGAAGGTAATTTAGCAACTATCATTTTTTTTTAATTGAAAGAAAATAAATGATAAAAATAACACAAATTAAAATTAAAAATGGTTAGCATTATACATAAAATCTTCTAATAATTACTCAGTTTTAAACTGCCACAATTTCATTAGTTTGATTTGTTTTGCTGTACAACTTTAAACTTGACTGATTTTATTTTCAATAGCCACAATAATATAGCTTGGAGCAAGATAAGTATATCTTTAATATTTTCTACAATACTTATATTCAAAACATTTGTTTTCTGGAGTCTCACACTAGTATATTCAGAAAGCAGATTTTTTTTATTTTTATCAGTCTGCTATCTCTTCAAAACATTATTTTTTGCAGTAATCAAGATTTTTTTTATTTGCAATAATTTAAGAAATTAAAAAAGGAGCAACAAAATTTAAAATTGCAAACTTATAAAAAAAATCCCCTAATACTGGTCTTAAAAAAGTGATTTTTATGTGTAATAGTGAAGTAGAAATAAAAACAAAAAGAATGCAAAATACAGAGAAAAAAAACGATTTGAATGATGAAAAATGATAAACATTTATTAAATTTTTAAAATCAATTAATTCTAAAAATGATAAAAATAATGTAAATGAAACTAACCATATATTTTCATCAGTTGTTTTGAGATTGATAAAAATCAGATCCCCCACCCCACCCCAAAAAAACTTTCAAACTTTTAGATATGAAGTTTGAAATGTGGGCCAAGCTTTCCAATCATATAGATTATCAAAAAATACATACAGGTATTGTCTAGCTTTACAAAACATAAAGGAATAGTATATTAGATTATATTAAATGTTTACCTACATTTTTTATATTGAATACATTTATTTTTATAAATGTAACTAACTGTTTTAATACAATTATTTTAATGTTCTTCTTAAAGTCTATGCCAAATCATTGTATTCTGTCTTTTTATAAATTTTTAGAAAAGTTTTAATAAAAATTTTACATATTGATTCGTGGATATTTATTTATAGAAGCCATTAATACACAATGAATATTATACTTTGTTTTTCACAAATAAATGAGAATTTAGCTATCTGTATGTAGTAATAATGTTAATCTACGTTGCAAGTAAATTCTTTCTTCTACACATTTTTATAGATATTTAAACCTAATTCATTTGCAAGATTAAATGTAATATATATAATTTTTTCTTTCAGTTTTGTATTGCTTAGTTGAGAGAGTTTTTTTACGAATAGTAATGTTTATTTAAATATTTATATTCTTTATTTCATTCTCAATATAAAACCTTTCAATATTATAGCAATGGGCTTTTTTCTATAAATATCTAATTTCTTGAGAGTTTTCCTCTACTATTACTATGATCCAAAATTTAAAAAAAAAAAAAATTTCATATTCAGATGAAAATATTTCAATAATAAAATAAATAAGATATGTAATCTCCTTTACTATGATGTAAATTGTACTTTCTTATTACTTCCAAATATTATCACGAAAGGAATTATTAATTTCATTTGTGGTAAATTTAAGAAAATAACAAAAACTAAATATAATTTTGAACGTTAAAATTGCAATATAGTAATTTTTGTAAAGATTTCTTGCATATCTCTTTTTCTTACTATGAAAATTCAGCAAAATTATGTATTTATGTTACATGATATTTTAATACTGCATATTTAAGCAGGATCAATTTTCAATGAGTTTGGTCTTGTTCATTTTGAAACACTTTTAAAAAAGGTTAAATAAAAGAAATATTCCATTGTAAATCAAAATTACAATGAAAAGGGAAATATATAAAATTATTACATGCTTTAACAGCTTTAACATTCACCTCATTTGCTTTCATTGATTCTATATGCATGAAAAAAAAAAAAAAAAAAAACATACACACTTTTGTATCCTACAGTTTTTGAGTTCTTATTTCCAATTCCTTAAGAAGTTTTAGGATCATCACCTCTAATTAATTACTGTTGTAAAATTTTCAGATATAGAGTATTTCTTATCTTATTGTATCAAGATTGCTTTGAATGTTCATTCTAGAACATGCAACATAAAATTGGTCAAGGAAGGGGGAAGTGGAAGTTTGATGTGGTTAACATTAGAAGATTGCTTTATTGTAAAAAGCAAAATAAATTGGAAATTAAAAACCTTGAAAATTGAATGACATATTACATGAGAGAAGAGAATTGTGGATAATGTATATACTCTCCTCTCCTTTATTGTTACTTATAACCAATATCATTTAATTATCTTTATAAATTTTTGTGATGTATAGGTTTTTGAAATGTCTGTATAATTATTTCACATTAATTTTTTCATTTTTTTAATATACCAAAAACAGATGGATTAAAATTAAATTTGATGATATGACAGTAATGAAAATGTCTAAATTAATTATGAAATTAAAAAGTTATAGTCAGAAAATGCAAAAGTGAAAAGGAATGTGTATTTACAAATTTTAAAAAGTAGACCTTGAATATGATATGTACATATACAAAAAATACAATACCATTCCTTTTATGTTATATAGCATTATCAAAATCATAAATATGCGATTAAATGTATTCTAAATTCGTGGTTTTGTAACTTCACTTTTTTTTGTCTTGTAAATTACACAGATATTAATTAAAACACTTCTTTTTTTTAGCTTTCAGCAATGGTGATGTTCACATGATTAAATATTTGATAAAACAATGAAAACAGTTTGAATTTCAAGGCAACAATATAATCTACTTTTGGAAATTGAGCAAAAAATATTTTTTGAAAAATCACTAAAATTAAGGAAGAATATGCATGACTATTAAATTAATATTATTAAAAAAATTTCTGAAACAGCATTATGTTTATTTTTCCGTAAAAATATTTTTGGACACTATCGTAGGAAAAAATTAAATTAATTGTTAATAAATTAAAATTTAAAAAGAATTACCCCCAAGGTGCACATTTTCACCTTCCAAGGTATTGATATTCAACATATATAAATCAAATTTGGTAGCTGCAGAGATCAAACAGTTTGGTTTATAGAGAGCAAACACATTCATATATTCATTTTTATTATTAGTAGTAGACAATGTAATGAAGACTGATGAACTTATAAAATCTTAATTTCAATAAAATGTTACTACCTTTTTTTCACTGACTTCTGACTGTCTAACACTGACTTATAAAGTCAGTGGGCAACAACAACAAACAACCTTTTTTTTTTTGACAACTATGACAACAACAACAAACAACCTTTTTTTTTTTCTTACTTCTTTTAATAAAAATTGATTAATATATCAAAATGAATATTAAAATATATTTAAAATTATATTTCATTTTCAACTTTTAAACAAAAAATAATCATACAAAAATAAAAATAAAATTCCATCACTTTTTTTTTTACAAATATGCTGCTAATGAAATTAAATAAATGAATAATGAAATTAAATAAAACATATATTTATAGTAGGTAAAATATTACACATGCCCCCACTTTAATACAAATGAAAATCCAGCCAAAGTACTGCCTATTTATACATTTTGTATCCAATATTAGTGTTATCTGTATTTCTGCATATTGGTAGCCTATTACTTTTGTCACTTCTCTCTCTCACTGTGTGTGTGTGTGTGTGTGTGTATATATATATATATATAGTGTGTATGTATATATATCTATATATATATATACATATGCCTTTACTAAGAATAAAGATGATTGTTGGCATTCTACAAGCCAAACTGTGTGACTTATAGCTACGAAATGCAGCACATATATGCATTGAAATATGGGAATGTGCACATCAAATATATATATATATATATATTGAAATTTTACTAAATTGAAAATTAAGCAAATTTTTGGCGTTTTTCTGTAATAACTTGCAAAAATATGACAGCACGAAAAATTTCATATCATTTCAAAATTTTAAAAATTGTCTTTTTAATGATATTAATTTAATAAACAATTTTAAATTTATTTATTTATTTGCCTAATTTCCAACAATAAGCTATATTGGGTCATGACCATTGTTGTTCTGAAATTCAAACCATTTTCATTACTTCACCAAATATTTAATCACACAATTTTTTCTATTGTTTGTAACTAAAGAAGGATTCAAATTAATATTTGTGTTTTTTTACAAGAGCACAAAATTTAAAAGATACCTTTATTGTGAACTGGGCATTTATGTTTTTAATAGCTGTATGATGTTATGGAACTTGTCACCAATAGAAAGGTTCACAATAAAGAGAGATTAAGTAAGACAATTAAAATAACATAACTATAATACCTGAAAATTTGGCAGAATTAAAGACACAGAGTTAAGTATATAATAATTAATATATGTGTCAAGAGAATTATTTGCTTATTAGGAAAAAGCAAGATTTATAAAGCTATTAATTCCATATTACCACATATCATTCTCATTTTCAGAAAAGAAGCAAGCTCTTTATACCCTTCTGATTAAACAAGATATTTCTTTAAATACAAAATAAAATATAGATAGTATGACTTGGGTGCATCAAATTAATCAAGTTTTATTCAGAAATTGAAATCTGAAGAATAAATAAATGAATTGCTACAAACTTGTAAAGATATACATTTATTACAGTTGAAATATATACAATTTCTTAGAAGTTATGTAACTTCTTCCTCTTCATCTTCCGAGTCATCACCAGAAGATGGCCAATCGATTTCACCTACATTTATTAAAAATAAGTGAATACATTTAATTGCTATTAATACTGTTTAATATAAATTATTAAAATGATTAAAAAATATAAATTAACATAAAATACGTTTTTTTTTTGTCATGAATTATCAAACATAAAAAGCCATAAAACATTTAAAAAGATGTAAAGTTTTTAAAAGGTTTCATACTCATAGTCTTTTAATCTCATGAGAAGTCATCCACTTACCAAAATGCTATTTAATTTTAGAATTTCTAACTGCAATACCTATTTTAATGTCATAAATAAATTCAATTGATGAAATATGTTATTGGGAAGCTATTTCCATTTTCATTAAGAGAGATTAGGTATGTTATTACATTTTTATCTCAAAAGAATGGCAAATGAATTTGAAAAGTAATTGTAAATGTTACAGTCAGTATTTGCACTATATGATACAAATAGAGTGAGATATAAATTTTGCCTGTTCTCAAGAGTTTTATTTATTTTGCCGACATTGCACTTAAGCTTGAATCATGTTAAGAATAAGAATAAGCTCAAAGACACATAAGTATTATTATGAACTAAAGTTTGCAAATAAAATAAATAATTGTTCTAAAACATTCATGATTTAATCATAAAAAAATCATTTTAGAGTTTAATATATAAAGACTATAACATTTTAATGGCATAATAACTTAGTTATGATGATATTTTATCATAGCTAAATTTTTATAATTTGAACAGTATTTTTTAAAATTTAATTGGAAGTTTATAAATTTAAATATTATCAATTCATTAAATATTTTAACACTTAATATTTCAAGGTTCTTCTTTGGAAATACCTTTTTTCAACTAATAATTAACCCAAAATGAATAATAATAAAGAGAAAAAAATATCAAGAAAATGTAACAACCACTACACTGAACCACTGAATCATAAAGAAGAAAAGATTTAGAATATATTTCAATCAAACAACATTATTCTTAGAAATATGGAAATGACAATTTTTATTATTCAGTTTGTGTGAATGTAAAAATTAATATAATATGTCAAAGTTTCTTTTTTTTTTTTTTTTTTTTTGAAAATTGGTTAAACTAAACTACATAGTTTAAACATAACTACATAGTGATTCATTTCTTAATATATTTATAAATACTTTAAATTTTTATAATTTACAGTTTTTTAATTCAAAAATATTAATGAGATTTCATTAAAATTAAAATTCTCTACTAATCAATTTAATTTATAAGATTTAAACTAAGATTATTCTGGCACAAACAATAGTACTTTTATTACTTCTAATTCTATTAATAGAATTTGTTGGTAGACCAAAAAGGTTAATGAAAGCAATTATCAAAATAGTGATTTCTTATACAATAAAATTGAAAACAATTTTTTATAAGACTTTTTATATATCCATGTACAATAATAATGAATACAATATTTTTATTACATTAAATAAATTTTTTTAAACAACTCATAGTACAGTTATATGCATCAAAGGAAGGAAATTTAATGTAACCACAAACTATTCAAAAGAGTAAATTAAAAGTTTGCATCTAAAATGATGCATTGGATATCCTTTCGATAAAATTAATAATATTGTTATTTACAATGTTTAGATATTAAATCTGGAACATCACAGCACATTATAAAAATTATATTTAAATTCCTTTTCCCAATTTTGCATTTAACATAGAAAAAGTAAACAAGTTACTAAGAATATTCTATCTCAAAACATTAATAAAAAATAATAAAATTGGATTAAAGATTTTACATGATCATAATCATGTTTTAAATAAATCTAAAATGAAAAATTTGCAAGCCAATATGGTATTTTTGTTTGACTGTAAGGTGAAAGAGTGCAGGATGACTCTTATCTTTCACCCTGATTATTCAGGTAAGTGCTTGCAAAACTTATTATTATTATTATTATTTTTTTTACAATAGCATGAAATGTTAAATATTAGCAGATTTTGAATTCATTAAAAAGTTAATTACCTTTATCAGCATGGCGCTCTTCATCAAGTTTTCTCAAATAAGCAGCTTGTATAGATAAAATCTCTTCTGATGATGAACAAGAGGCATATGAAGATAAAAGTTCTTCATTTACCGACAGAAAGGTGTGGCCCCACTTGAATTGTTTCAAGTAAGATTCAGCTAGTTCATTAAATCCTGTGCAAAATAGAAAAAAGTATATTTGACTGAAAAAAAAACAACAACTTTAGAAATATTTATACTCTTTATTGACAGACAATTTACATTATTTTCAAACAGAGGATATTTTATACAGTCTTCCATGATTAAAAATTCAATTTCAGAACTTCAGAACTTTCAAAGATTTGAATAGAAAAAAAAATGAATTAATTGTTTTCAATGGTATAATAAATTATTCTAGCATAACAATGAATTCATATCTTTTCTTCTCAAAATTATTGTTTATTCATAATTTTGTATGTTATTGTACAAAGAATGCTCTGATAAAACAAATTTTAATTCTTTTAATCATTATGCCAGACAAATAACAAAAAATACATATTTTTGTTCTAATTGTAAATTATGGCATTATAAAATATAAATATATAGCATTTAGATTTTAAAGCACAGACTTTAGAAAAAGCAATATTTATTTCCATTAAAAAGTATAGGCATTATTTTTTTCCCACAGAATTTCTAAGAAATATTTCCTGATTTTCATAATTTCTAGAATATTATTATTCATAAATTGTTTTATTTATTTATTATTTTTATTTTGGTAATATTCAATTTCAATAACATATGACAAAGCAAATATCTTCCAAAAATTGTTAGTGAATATAGATATAATAAGAGCTACATACATTAGTGTACAAAATTTAAGCAACAAAGTAATTTTCATTGTAAACTATAAAACTGTAGAAAAGTAGTTTGCTATAGTTACAACAAAAATCCAACTCAGCTGAAAAGCATATGCAGATACTATCAGGACAATGAATTTCAAATGACATGAGGGTATGCGAAAGGCCTAAACAATGCATGCACAGCAAAGCAGCTTAAGAAGGAAGAAAATTGCATTTTTATATATTTGTAAAGTGAAAGTGACATCAGTATTTCAAGATGCCTTGAAACGAGGTAGAATGACTAGAAAAAAAGCATGGTTTGAATGAGTGTTAGCGATGTTTGGACTTGAGAAAAAAGTTGTTTGATGCACTTGCAAAACATTCTAGAGTAAAGGTACAGCTGTATAAAAGATTGGTGGTGAGCGGACAAGGAAAACAATGGCAATATATAACCAATATATCGTCATGCTGATGAAAAACCAGACAACATTCCTTAGCACGTGTGTAAGATAATAAGGACAACAGGTGTCCTAATTTATTGTCGCCAAATAACCGCTATTTTATTCATCATCATTTTAATTTAGGTTTATTGCAGTTCATTGGTCTCTGCTGGGGTCTTCAGCTATATCTTTCGGTAATAATGAGCTTTGTGCCTTTTTCAATCCGTGAAATAGAAATAGCATGTGTAATGTGGTGAATCAAATTAATTAATTTGACAGGAAAAAAATAGATTTCGAATTTAGTAATGTAAATGTAATTTAAACATGAAAATAAATGGTATATCAATGGATTTATTTTAAATTTGTGGGGTGAGAAACATTATGAGGCTGACGAAAGCAAAAGATTCGGTTAGGATTGAAAAAATCAGAGGAAGGAGACAAACCAGCATGTCTTTGAGGTTATGTATTGTAATTGAAAGAACCAGTTCTATTCAGATGCTCGGTGATGATAAACAGCTGACGAGGAGCAAGAGAAAACATTATTTTTAAAATACAGTTTTGGTCGTTTTTTTTATAGTCAAAGAAAGACATCATATTAGGAAATTATCTTAATAGTGGGGTTTCTAATGTTGAAATTTCGTAGAAATGTTTAGAAAATTTTATTATGAAATCTTTTATACTATGTTTTCTAAAGGTTTTTCCAATTTCTTCTTTTGGTATCCCATTTGCCCAGCGTCCAGAATGAATGCTATGTAAAACTATGGCAGCCCTCAGGGCAGGGCTGGCCATCGGGGGGGGGGGGGGGGGGGGGCTGCAGCGGTTGTTATGCACCGGGGCCCCGCGAATGAAGGACCCCAATATGATCAAGAACTAAAATAATGTTCTGAACGGTAATAGCGGGATGGAACGAAGAGAGAACGAAATTTAAGTGGAAAAATCGATGAATTTTGAAATATACGAAGTTTACAGATATATTACAGTTTAGTGCAACATATTATAACCATAAATATGGTAATTTATCTCATCTATTAAATTAAACTGCATGTATTACTTCGATAATTCATACTTTAAAATGTTTAATATTGTTAGATTTAATCATGTCCATGGCAAGGATGTATCCTTCAGGGTGTCAAGATTCAGTTTCAAAAAAGAAAATTAGCAGAAAAAAAAAGAGGAAAAGCTATATTTCAAAAAGTTATGAGTAGATCTGTTTTCTTGTCAACGAAGTATTTCTGGCAATGAAATTGCTTCGACTTCAGAAGTTACAATTCAAGCTTCAACTGGCCAAGAAAGTTCCGCACCAATCACACAACCTTGCAATGAAAGTGTAAAAACAGTGAAAATCTTTCAAGAACTATATTTTTTATACAAATATGATTGAATTAGAAAGTAATGATAATAATAAATGTAGTCAAGTACATATAGTGATTCAGGCTTCTGACCAAGCATTATGAATGATAAGTTTAAAATGATTTATGTTAAAAACAGACCTATCAACACAAAGGAGTGTTTGCTAAGAATGCTGAAGGTATCATTTTCCACCACTTACTACTTTTTTTTTTAAAAAAAGTATCTATTGGTGAAAAGCAACTTTGCAGCTGACTGATTTATTAAAAAATGCAAGACTCAGTATTTTGTTTTAAATGTATATTATTTTCTAGGAGAAATGAAAAATCTACATGATTTTTTCATAAGTGTTTATAATAACTGGAGAAAGTTATCAACTGTAATTCAAGATCATGAGCGTTCTGTCACTTAATTCATTTATTACTTGAAAAGAGTTACTGAAACAACTAAATTTATATTCAACTATTGATAAAGCAAATCAAGTAAGTCAAAGCAAATAAATAAGGAAATGGAATGACTTAAAATACTATTTCAAAGAATTGTAGATGTGATTCTATTTTTAGCATGTAATAATCTTCCACTATGGGGAAGGATACATGGAATAACAAGAACGCCTAATAACAGAATTTTTTTAAGTTTCTCGAATTATTAAGTAAATATGACTTCGTTCTTATGGATCATATAAATAAAATAAATAATTCCAAAAATAGGATTGTATATGATTTAGCACATACACGTAAATAACAAATTATTCCTACGATAGGAAATGAAGTTCTTAACAAAATTACAGATGATACAAAAGTAGCCAAATATTACAGTATCCAAATGGATTCTACTTCTGATATTTCTCATATAAAACAAAGTTCAGTCTTTATTAAGCATGTAAATTTTGAAAAGAAAATATTAAGTATAGATGAGTCATTTATTGGGATTATTGATGTAACTGGACTCCCAAAAGCTCTATTGGAAATATTAAGTCAGCTTGATTTAGATATTATGGATTGTAGTGGACAGGCATACGACAACGGCAGCAACATGAAAGAGAAATATAAAGGAGAACAATCTAAAATAATTATTCTATACCCTCATGCAATTTATATGCCTAACCTATGACATTCTTTTAAGTTATTAATTTATGATGCCGCTTCCAGCAACCAGAATATTGCAACGTTTATATTGCTTATTTTCTGCATCTACAAAAAAATGGAAAATTCTACAAAAGCATTTAAACATTATTCTTAAACCATTATGCGACACTCATTGGGAAGCCAAAATAGATACGGTTAAAGCAGTTTATATACAGTTCGAACAAACTTGTAATGGCCTTAGAAGAATTTACTGATGCAAATAATAATAATACAGCGATATCCGAAGCTAAAAGTCTATTGGATTCAATACAAGAAATGACATTTATTTTATGTTTAATAGTATGGTTACAATATTGCCCAGAATTAACACTATCAATAAACTATTTGAAGTAAAAACCATTGTTCTGGACTGGGCTTTTAATTTAGTCAATAAATTTAAAACTTAAATCTAAAATTTAAGAACACAATTTAACTTATATTTAGATGAAGCAAAAGCGATCGCACATAATTTGAATCTTTCAGAACATTTTTCTGAAAAACGATTTCGAAAAAAAGAAAAAATATATTTCTAAACAGCGGAAGATGAAATTATAAAAAAGCCAGTTGTGGAATTTAGATGTTAATTTTTTATTCTGTAACTGATACTGTTATTGTACAGATAGAAGATAAATTTAAAAGTATTTCAAATTAGTCACTGATATAAAAACTAGAAAGATATGAATTTGAAAAATGTTCCCAAAACTTAGTAATGTTTTATAATACCGATGTAGATGAAAAGCTAATCGTATAATTGCTTTGCTATGGGATTTGAATTTGAATAAAAGGGATATAAATAATGCACTACAAATATTGCAATATATATTAATTAATAATTATAATGTTTTATTTCTAAATGTATTAACTGTGTTAAAGCTTTTCTTTACATTGCCAGTAACTATAATAAATGCTGAATGCTCTTTGAGCAAATTAAAATCAATAAAGAATTGTCTTCTGTCAAGCAAGTGTGCATAACGCTTAAATGCACTAGCACTTGTCCAAAAAATTTTAATTTTTCAGAAATAATTAATGGCATCACACATTAAATAAACGTGCAGTAGTAATTTGTGTTCGTACTTGTATATTTTTTGACTTTGTAAAAAATGTAGGGCTCCAAATGGCTTCTTGCTCACGGGCCCCTTCATGGAGAAGGCCGGCTCTGCCTCAGGGGTACTGTTTATAATGATGTAATGAATACAAAGACTGGACATCTTTTCAATAGAATCATTTCTTTTTTACCCATAAGAATTGTAATATTTTCACAAATGATTCTCGATGCCAGCTGATAGAGAGAAAGATGAGAATACGTTTTCATTACATTAACATTCAGAGAAAGAGATTGGTGAGGTACTCCAGATGAGCTTGTGTGAGGAGTGTAATGATAAATGGAAGAAAGAAGCTCCACATTTTTGATAGAAGTAATATTTCCTTACTATTCAATTCAAAAATCAATATTTCATCTCCTTCTTGTCCAGATACTGTTTATTACTACCGCCATTCTGGCAATAATGCTTTTTTTCTGCATTGTTCCCCAATTAATGCATTCAAATCATTTTTTTCCAACTAAACTTTTTATTACATTGTGTCTCAGTAATATGAATTTCATGACTTTCATTGAATCTCTGTAAGTTTTTTTTTAATAGCAAAATCAGAAAAATTCCACACTGACACTTTTCTTTTGCTCTCTAGTGTATTTACAATTCATAATCACGAAGGGAAAAAAAATCACTTCATATAAAGTTGATGCACATATAGTTTTCTCTTCATGATCTGCTGTTTCCCAGAATTACAACTCAATAAATAAATATCCATTCATATTGATGACAGAAGAAAAGAAAAACAGATTTATTCAAGATTTTAATTGAGATAATCTTTTATAAAGTTAAGGAAATTGAACTTAGAAAAGTTATACTGAAATTCAATTTTGTCTTTAAGAAACACTTAATCAAGAGATTCCCAAACTTATGTTAAATTATAAAAATACATAGAACTATTATAATTTTAGTGGAGCACGAATTAAATGAATATCCTCCTGAAATTTAAATTTTATTAATAGATATATTTTTGTAAATATACACATAAAAATTCCCACTAAATTGCTATTACTTCCTTAACCATGCAAAATTATAACTGATGTCTTTGTTTTAAATAAAGAAAAATCTCTCACCTGTAATATAAAAGACTGCAGCTAAAGCTTCTACACATGATAAGCTGCATGGTTTTCCGTAGTTAATAGGGTTGGTGGCTACAAAATAAGGCAAGAGACGTAAGTGGTTGCCTTTCATTTTAGAGAAAGGAGTTTGTTCAAGACATGCCCAAGAACAATCAACAACAGCTGCCCCATGTTCCATGATGATTTCTCTGCAAAGACCTTCTCAATTATCATTCAGCAAGAAAATATATAAATAGATTTTATTTCAGTCAAACTTTTATTATTATCTTATATAAGGAAAGACATGATTTTCTAATTTTCCTTGCAATATATTAAATTGAAGATTTTAGATGATTTTATTAGCATTTTTAAAAGTAACTGTGACTATACATGGAAATTCTCTGTTACATTCCAAAATATTTTATTCATATTTTTGCGATTTTTCTTTATATTCCTATACATGATTGCACACATTTTGTCATATGTTCCTAAAATTACTTATTTTAAAGTTTAAAGAAACTAATGAGTACTAACACTTTCAACATTGTTAAAAATGTAATTATTAAATATGAAAGTTATGAATTCTTTTTACAAAACATATAGTGGAAAAAGCAGGAAAAACCTTGCACTCCATTTTCAAGGATGAAATTGTAATGGTAATAACAAAAGAATTAAAACTGTATAATCATATTACTTCTTAGCGATTGCATTTTTCACATTCACGTTGTGTTAAATTAAGCTAAAAAATGTTGTTGTTAATCATGTTTACACCGCAAAAAAATTCCTCTACCTGAAATAAATTTATTAACAAGTTTGTCATCCAATTAAAAGTTAAATTTTTAAAAAATGACATCATTTTGTCCTGCACTATTTACACTTTTTAGCTATAGGACTTAAAATAATTCCATTGAAACTTTGACCCAAGCATATATTTATTAACAACAAGTTTGTCATCCAATAAACAAGTTAAATTTTTAAAAAATGACATCATTTTGTGATTGCCAATTAATCCAGTTAAAACCTGCACTATTTAATCTAGGTAACTACAAAAGAAAAAAAAAATACCATTAACAGACAGGCATTGCAAATTTTGTTAATACTTACTTATCTTGAGGCCCAACACATTTTTTAGCCATAGGACTTAAAATAATTCCATTGAATCTTTGACCCAAGCGTAAAGTTTTGATTAAACCTAGGCGAGAAAGCTTCCTTCCAGAGCACTTCTTGGGATCACACTGACCCAAATCCCACATGGCAACCGGAAAAGGCACATCAATATGATACCGATAATCTTCAGGCAACTGCAGATGTTCCTCTGAATTAAAAACATCAAAATTAATAAAATTGAAAAATAAACATTGCTGAGAGATGCAATATCATTATGAATATGAAAAAAAAGCAAAATTAATAAATATTGTTATGAATTTGTAATATTGCTTCCCATGCGGTAAGTTTCCTGACAAGTAAAATAGTTTTACAAATGCTTCTGACAGATGCTGAATGGGTGCCAATTAATGATCCTCAGCCCTGGCGATGAATTTCGAAGGAAAAATTGAAGTTTCCAGAAACTACAAGCATCTTGACTATAGCCACATTACTACTCCAATTTCGACCATGTTTCTAGAATCTTCTTTGCCCTGTCACGGAAACTATAAAAAGCGAGGAGACGAGCGGAAGTCAGCAGATGAATTGAGAAACGTGAGTAGCTGATCAAAGTATCTCTTTTCTGAGTTCTTTCTGAGCACTTTGCGCTAGAACGAATGTTTATCACTGATTTGCTGACTGTGTGCTGTTTTTTACTGCGAGTGCTGTTCTTATGTACATTCGGCTATGTTTTGTCACTGTGTTTTCGTGCTTTTGAGTTAGAATAAAGCGTTGTTATTTGTTATTGAGCTTGTTAGACTCCGTTCAAGGTACATCCACAGGGCTGGATCTTAATTTTTGAGAAATTTCTGTAACAATATACATAGTAAATTAAAATTCTGATTGAATAAAAACATACATAATATTAATGGTGTATAGATATTTTTTGAAAAGGATTGCAGCTGTCCCCAAAATAGTAAAAGCTTTTATTTGCATTTAAAGGTAATATAAAATATTTTAAGAATTATATTAAATGGTTCTATGCCATGCCCATTTTGAAAACTTTGCTCAGATTACTTTGGTTATGCCAAATCATAAAAAGATAAAACAAAAAGTGAGTGGCCAGAGTTCTCATAATTTCAAAATGGCGTATATCAAAAATTTAAAAAAGAATTTGATTGAAAAAAAAAAAAACGCTGCTAAAATGTTTAAGAAAGAATTATGAAGCCTATTTGTAGAGTTGGATTATAGTAAAGAAAGGTAAAGTAAATATTTATTGAAAAATGCATTGTACAAGGGGTGTTCAAATTAAAAGGTACGAAACGACACTGTGGGCATACATGAAGACTTTATTCAAAGTATACACTATAGGCCTGAACACAATGATCCCATTGATTAACGAGCCGAAGAATTCCTTGTTCCCAGAATACTTGTGGCGTTCTTGAGTTCGCCGTCCAAGGTCCGCTACTTGTTGAATTCCTCGAGCATAGAAGAATCATTAACTCCGATGTGTACTGCGAGACACTCCAAAGACTACACCGGCCCACCAAAAACAAAAGACCGGGGCTACTCACGGAGGGTGTGGTTCTGATCCATGATAACGCACGGTCACACGTCTCCAGGATCACACGCGCAGAACTACCCGAGTTCAAGTGGCAGCAGCTCGACCATTCGCCCTACAGCCCGAATATGTCCTCCTTTGATTTTCATGTGTTTGGTCCCTTGAAAAAACATTTGAAAGGGAAGCGCTTCAACTCAGAAGGCGAACTCAAGGGCGCAATTATGAAGGGCTGAGTCTTGTCACGGTCGCAGGAATTCTTCTGCTTGTTACTCAATGGGATCGTTGTGTTCAGGCCTATGGTGTATACTTTCAATAAAGTCTTCATTTATACCCACAGTATCGTTTCGTAACTTTTCATTTGAACACCCCTTGTACACACATACACACACACAATTATTGCAAATATTTATTTATACATACAGAGTGAATTTGAGCTAATTTGTTAAATGAAAGAGTGTGACAGAAGAGCCCATATGGAATGTAATACACTATGGCAACACTGCTCTATCTCTTACCATCTGCACGTCATGGCGGATGAAATAATTGTCTATGTACTCGTCGTCTTTGTGTACTCGTGTCTTCGGGTAAATAAACGTCGTCGTTGTTTTCTACTGCCGCATGCTGATATTGTTCTCTTCACCATACACCCACTATCTAAACTAACCTGGCGGTGAGGTGAAATCCGTAACAATATAATCTTCAGTTTTATATTAAAATTGTTATGTAGCACTGCAAATGTTTGTAGAATGCACTACAATTCCATTCTCAAAATTTTTATGTCATTATTTTGAATATTAATTTTGTTCAGCTTTACAATCTTAACATTTTAATTCAATTACAACTATAACTGTACATTACTAGTTCAACTATAACTGCTTCATACCACAGAGCAATTTTTTTTAATATATATAATATTTAGTTTGCTCTTAAGTGCAATTTTTTAAATATAAATTTATAAAAAGCAATTTTAAACAACATAATAAACCCATATAATGCAACTTTAAACCACACAATAAACCTTTACAAATCAATTTTAAATTACATTATATGTTTGACACAACGTAATCAAAAACTGTTTATGCTACTCTATAAACCTTTTACTTCACAGATAAACTCTCAATTCAGTATTTTGTGATCTTACACATCATCACATTATGTTAAGTCATTAAGTGGAATCCCATTCAAATATTTTGAAAGTTTTGACAGTGAATTTATTAAATCTATCTGGCTAGCATGGGCAGTTCTTGTATCATAAGGCATTAATAATCCTAAAATCTAATTTAATGTAAAATCATCAAATCATTTATTAGTGAAATTTTTTCAGAACAAATTGCAGATCTGAAAAAGTGTTTGAACACATTTCAATCCATTAATTGAGATATTATTTCAATGAAATTATTAATACTTCAAAATAAACTTTAGCATTTAAATTTAATCCAGAACATGAAAAAATAATACAAAACTAATTGTGCCACAATAATAAGAATAATGAAGAAAAAAAAATATTTATCTAATGACATTACCTTCAAGAGTTAGTTTATCTATGCAATCTTCAATTCCTTCTTCTTGATGTTCTGTTGGTTTCCTTTTGTTTTGTTTTTTATAATTATTTTTGTTTCGTCCAGAATGATTTCCTTTAGATTTATTCATGTCCACTTTGTTTCAAAACTGGAAAGTAGAAATTAATATATAAATCTTAAATAATTTATAGAAACCTATTGCATAAAAAAATTATTATATATCAAGTTAATTATAAAAATATTTTTTATAAAATTTTTCAAATATAAAAACATTTTTATAATTAAATTATCTATAAAATTATTATAATGGAGTGTTTTTGGATCTCACTATAATCTATATTCCAAGGGAAAAAATTATTTATTAATGGATGAAATAAGTATAGAAAGCAAAAGAATAAATGGTAGCTTAAAATTAAGAAAAATTTTCAAAGCGAAAAAAACACCCTTACATATCATTAATACTTTCCAATTAAACTAAGGAATAAAAACCAAGGGAAAAAAAGCAAAGAATTTTGCAATTACCTTTTCTGTTCAAAATATATGGAGATACTTACTGTGATATTCAAGTGGATATAATTACAATTTTCAAACTTTTTTTGAAATTAATGCACAAACTTTTAATATTATTTAATTTTGCTGCATAATTAATTCTTTTTACATATTTTATCATAAGCAAATTAAGATGTGAGCTGCGGGATCATACTATTTGGTAACTTTGAAATTAAAAACTTTGAATGAGTTCAACGAATTTATTTTTTGATAATAGAAATGTAACATAAAACTGAAGCATTATATTGTGCAAATTCAAATAATTCTCTTAAATACTTGAAAGCAAAAAAATTTTAATCAAAAAATTATAAAATAAAAACAGTTAAATTTTAGTAAAACTTGATTAATTCAGATTTTTTTACAGTAATTGTAATACTTTTTTTAGTAACAATATCCTGTTTAAATTTATTTTTGTTAATTTAAACATAAAAATAAATTTGCTTTGTTTTTTTTATTTCTGAAATGCTTTTATTGGTTAAAAATGTCTATGTCCTCGTTGATTTCAGTGAATAGTTTTTAAAATTCTCAGTGACTAACTTAAGTGACTTAATTGCCATATAAAGAACTTATCCCCCCTCTTTTCTTAAAAACTTTTAACTTAAAGAGAGAGAAATTAAACTATATATATTTTATGATTTCATTGAAAAACTATGTTGAACATTGTTTATTTGCCAATGAAAACTGCTAAGTATTTATTAAAATATTTTTAAATATTAATTTTTAAATTAAAATTATTTATCAAAAAGAATTTACTTTTATTTATTCCTTGCCTATTATTTATTACAAAATTGTTAAACATAAAAAAAAATGTTTACAGCCACTTTTAGTTCCTACTAGCTGAACTCATTTTTAGGCTGTATAATTATTATAATATTATTTAAGTTATGAATTAAAAGAAACAAAATAGTTAAAAAAATCAAATATTTATATATAGTATATAATACTCTAGATCAAAAGATTAAATTTCCCAACAATATGAATGTCCTTTCATAAGAATATCATCAACTCATCTTGAAGCTATACTTTGACTGTTGGAGTTAACACCAGAACTGATATCCCACTATCCAAACTTTCTGGATTAAACGAAAATGATAGTGTTAAATTCCCACTATTATTAACACAATGCTCTGGAAACATATTTAGTTTTTTCTAACTATACAACTGAAGTGAAAATCAGTATCAAAACCCATTTTTATGAGATCAAATGACACAAATAATGGAATCTTAACATTTTTCTTTACAATTTTTAATACATAATTTTCTATCTGAATATAAAATAAAACATACAAGATGCATAGAAAAGGAATTTATTGTCTACTGTGATTCATTTTTCACCAAAAAAAAAATCAAAGAAATAAAATTTTAAAAGAATTGTTAATTGCATAATCAATTAACATACTTTTCACTAAACTGTAGAAAAAATTTACTTTGTGATTCTTCTTTCATGGCAGTTTTAACAATGACTGAGAGAGCAGATGCATAGTTGTATCAATTAGAAAATGTGTTTCAAGTTATTGCAAGTGTTGTCGATTTAAAGTTAGAAGATGAATAAGATATTGTATTGCTGAGTCTTTTTTTTATGTGTGTGTGTATTGTTCTTTTGTTTGTCATGTCAAACTGGTATAAATATACAACAGCTTACTGCATGTATTTCACTCATAATTACAATTTTTGAATGCCAGTGTATACTTTATATAAGGTAGCCAAAAATCTTTTTTTGTGAAAGTATCTTAGGGATCTTTGAAAAATAAGTATACAATTTAGTATGTATGTCAATATATTAAACATTTGGGAATTAGAAGAAATTTTGCAAGTAGTCAAACTAGAACAGTAGGATAATGCTTGATTCAAATGATCCGAGAATCTTTTCCTTGAAATAATTTTGTAAGACCTATTTAGGAAATTAATTATATTGAGTTACCCAAAAAACATTTCACTAACTAAAATATTGAAGAAGAACATTGTTTTTCTTCCATTAGTTTTTCTTCATGAATGAATAAGTAATGATGAATAATATGAAATGGCACATAACATAGATCAACTAATAATCAAAAAAAGGGATCAGCTTGAAAAATAAACATAAGGCATGTTAATAATGGATTAATGTCATTAAAATAACTTGAAATATATTATACACGAAAAAGAACATAAAGTTTCAACATAATATTTCACTGTTGATATAGTAGCTACAAAACAATCTGTAGAAACATCCGTCATGAATTTTTTTTTTAAAGGCCAAACCACTTTACCTTTAGAGAATGTTTTATTTTTAAAAAATAAGATAAGCTTAAATAATTGGTTATTCTCTCTTTTATTCAGGAATGTATGAAATATATTGTTTAATAGAGTTATTTTACATGAAGTGTTCCTTCAGATTTTCTCCTTATTATCTATCATCATTCTTTGTACACATCAAGTAATAGAATCCACCATTCTGGAACTATTAATATATCTTTGAGTAAATTTTAATCCTGTTAATAGAACTTTATATAGCATAATTTTAAATGATTTATTATTGTCTTTTCCCTCACACAGTTACTGAATACAAATTTGTGGTTGATGCAGAGGTAAAAGCTGCAAAGATGTTATAAAGATACAACACTGAAAACTTCAGCAACTCCTACTCAAACAAATAAGTGTAGAAGACAAATTAGCAGATAATCTAGAATTTAATGATATGAAGCATCAACTTCCTTAAAAAAAATTTAGCTCAACAAACCAGGAAAATATTTTGATATCTGATCTACCCTCCAGATATTACAGACCGATTGTATACTCTACATTGATTTTTTTCTCCTAAATTTTAAGCAAAATTAAAATTCTATATATATGAAGATGAGTAATTTGCAAAAATGAATAAAATAGATAATCTGTTATGCATATATGATTTTTTTAATATCACAGCTTAAAGTCATTTTTAGATCAGCAATTCTTTGAATCCAGAAACTCCATAAATCCAACACTTGATATAAAGCCAATGAATTGAATTTGGGAAATAGTTCAACTACAGATAGCTCAACTACAGTACGTCACTTGTACTTAACAATTCCTTCCAAAGCA
Organism: Argiope bruennichi; assembly: GCF_947563725.1. Taxonomy (NCBI): domain Eukaryota; kingdom Metazoa; phylum Arthropoda; class Arachnida; order Araneae; family Araneidae; genus Argiope; species Argiope bruennichi. Next base: position 50,718,434 of record NC_079154.1, on the reverse strand, counting down.
GAAAAGCAATTTTTCCATGACTAACATTCAGTTAAATATATTTTTTCATACAACATAAAAAAATAAATTTGAATATCACTTTTTCAGTTGCCTCTACTGATAAAATGAATAGCATAGTCAATATATTGTAGACCTTACAGTACTTTAAGCATAAAGAAATGCTTGTAATTGTCATTATAAATTAATCAAAGTGCTTCGTTATTCTATTGTCTGAAGCTTTTTATCTGAAATTATTTAAAAATTAATATGCCATCACTTGCAATAACTGCAATTAGCCATCAAGAGAAAAGAGCACTGCATAGTGCAAAACTTTAAAGCAGTTTATGGAAAGGAAACTAAGAAATGTTTCAAAATCTTAAGATTTAATACAAACTCTACTCTATCACAAAGCTATATGTCCTTATCCAATACTCCATAGTTTAATTAAAAATGTTGTAATCACAAATAATTAATAAATGAACAGTACTATGAACAGCAGATAAATTAGATCTGAACAGACAGGAATAGCGACAAAAATAGTCATAATTTAAAATAATGTAACTTTTCCTAATTTCCAAATTTTTAACATACTACTATGATATCACTAAAGTATTTTCAGAATTAACACATACCAAACAATGTGCACAATTAGATATGATAATTTTATTCATAAAATAATTTTAAATAGATGTAAAATAAGATACTAAAAAGTAATAATAAAAAAATTTTATTGCTTACAACTTTGTATTTTATAAACAATACATATCAGACATATTAAATACATAACATTAAAAGGCTCTGGAAAAAGTGAAATATAAAACAAAAATAAAAATTAAGTATTTAAAGATTAAAATGTCTACCAACAAAAAGAAAATTGTGAACACATAAAAATTTTCAATAATCTTATTATTATCATTATTTCCTTTTTAGTTTTGAATCTATTAAGTTCATAAATTATTGGATCAATTGAACTAATCAAATTATTTATAAAATCAAAAATTAGATTTAACTACCTTTAATGTCAATAAAAATAATTTAAAACTCATAATTTTACAAAGAATATCTCACTTTTAAGATAAATATAGGTTAAGCATTCCTTGACAACCAACTGCATTTCATTTCTTCAGAGTAATTATATCTATGACTTTCAATTAGAATTTAAAATGGAATCCAATTTTTATTAGAAATTTTTGAATTTTGATTTAGAAAGAAGAATTATTATTTAGAGTCTTTGTCATGTCATGCATGTAACAAGGCTGCAGCTATACTTTAGATGGAACAAGATTGATTAAAATTTTATCTTTTCTATAATATAATCAATTTTCTCAACTATGATTTTTAAGCACCAGCACACATAATAACAAATTTAGAAGCCTTCATTTACTTAAAAACTGGATCTGTAGATTGATGGCATAAGCACTAATATTCAGACATTAATAAATATATGATGATATAAGTACAATATTCGACATTTTTTTTTTTCACTAGGCATAAAAAGAATCATATAAAAGAAGAAAAAAAGTTTCATTTTCAATTCTTTCAAGACATACCTCATCCAAAAAATTAAAAAATTATATTGCAAATCTGGATTCCAAGGGAAAAGAAATACAACCAAAAATGTTCACAAATTTGTTATAATTATTAGACATTTTGAAAGTGCAAATCATGATGAAATATTTTTCAATTAGTTAACATTTTATTATTTATCATAAAATTTAAAAAAATGAGTGATAATTAAACTCTAGATTAACATATCTCTTGCCATCCTTTACATAAATGAATAGAGGTAATATTACAAACAAAATATTACTTAAAATTAAATTTTGATGATTCTTTTTAAAAATAAAACTGAAAATTTCTAACATATTGTTTCACATTCTCAGATGAAAAAAATTTATTTAAATAAGGACAAAATGCTTTAATTAATGCAACATTACAAAAAGAATAAAAATTAATATTGCTTTCAATTTTTATCATAAGTAACAAGTAAATATAATAAAAGAGTTATTTTAATGTAAGAATTAACATTTAATAAATGTGTTACATATTTAAAATGAAATTTGATTTAAAGCACGGAATTAAAATATAATGGCTGAAAGGCTGCATAAAGAATAGAAAGGAAAAACTTAAACTATGTACTTAAATCTTATACACTTGTCATATGATAACTATACTGGAGATTGTAAACAGGTGAAAATATTACATGCAAAGCTAATAGTCATCAATAGCTTTAACAATTGGTTCAGAAAGAGAACAGAAAATTATTTACGTAAAATATTTTATAAAAACTCTCCAATAAGTTAAAGAGTTTATAAATCATAGAAAATGCTGATTTCAGAGATGAAGTTGAATTTTCTCTTGCATTACTTAAAACTTTATCTCAAAATAGCAACAACTTTTGACTAATAAATATTTTCCCTTATAAGTTTAAGTAATTATTTACAATATTATTTTATGAATCAATTATCTTATTCAATTCTATTTAAATTTTTTCTCAGTAACTCAATCTAAGAATTTTTGAATACAACAGTAAATATAAACAATAGGAGCTAACGTTTAGCATTTGTAATGATTACATATTATGTTTATATTAGCTAGTTATATACATTTGTTATAGTAGAGCATTTAATGAAAAAAAGGATATTTTTCTTTACTCTACTGTTACAAATCTAGTCTCAGAATATTTAATACTTTATAATGATATTAGAAATGCATTCACAATCAGAAAATTAATTTAGATAGACTTTCATTTAGCATTAGCATATATGGAGCTCTTCTCACTCATTATAATTATGCTCTATGCAAATTATACATAAATTATGGTGACACAAAGAAAAATTAGCATATATATATTTATTATTCCTATCACTATATTTTCTCAATATTGTTAAGTAAGGCATTATATTTTTAAAATATTAATTTCAAAATTAACACAGAATATTGTAAAAGCAAAAGTTATTTACAATGTATAAAGAAAAATTAAATTTACAGCTTACAATACCTTTTAATAATTAGTAAAAACATTTTCATAGCAAAATCAGATTATCAACAGATTTTTATCTTTCTAGGTAAATTATAAAAGAATGCTAAAATATTTGAAAAATAAACATTATAATGGGCAATCATAAATTGCTAATAATCAACATTCAAAGGTTAGGCAAATTTTTACCACTTTTTAAAAGAAATATTTTGAATAGATCCAAAGACATTTACAATGAAGCAAATTGCTTGTTCTATGCAATGTTATAACAATATAATTCATAAATTTCTAGAATAATGCAATCTGCTAAAAATATTGAAATAGATTGCATGAAATAATAATGTTGAGATTGCCATGATGTATGAAGATTAATAATGCGAAATATAATTCGACAGATAAATTATAAAATATCTATAATAAATTATCTGGTTTAAGAAGAAATTCAAACACTTTCAGGTTCTTACTTCACACATTAATTACATCGAGAAATTCTTCTGAATGATGTTTTGATTTTCCCTTTTATTAATTAAAAATAAATATCTAACTTTTTATTTTAAAAGCGTATTCATATAATTTCTACTTTGTTGAAAATCACATTGATTCTAATTAAGAGAACAAACAAGAACTGCAGAAACAATTAATAAAGTAAATTCATAGTTTTGTTTAAACCAAATAATATAAAATAATCTCTTAAAGAAATATAAAATTCACTCTTAAACAATTACTTTATTAGCTTCTATTACTTATATAATAAAAAAATATATTTTACTGAATTTATAATAGTAAAAGATATTATAAAGATAGATTAATACAAACAGTAATTAAAAATAGATAACCAATATGGGGGAATAATATTAATCTTCCTCCAAAATTTATTTTTAAAAAGTAATGTAATCAAATTCTGCATTTTAGAAACAATTAAAAGATTATCATTCTGAAAAACTTCAAATTATTTAATATTATCTAAGATACAAATCTTGAATAAATTATCAGTATCTATATTTCTGCGTTATGTTTAACAACAACATTATATCACATTACAGCACACAAAATCATATTGCATTAATTACAAAATTTCTAAAATAAAACTCTACAAAGACTTTTTAGTGTTTCCTGGTTTATGTTCACACCAAGGAGTTAATGAATAATTACAAATTAATTTTACATTATGTAATATAACAGGAGCTTGATCGATAGTGATATGTTGTGTTGAAATTAATTCATATTGCACATCTGCTAGGCCTGTCAAGCGATCCCTTTTCCTAGTTGCTTCTTTCTGATTAAACAAGCGAGCAGTATCCCTACGTCTAACAGTTCGATCATGCAGATGTCTGAAAGTGTTATGTACACCACTATTAATGTTCTGTGGGCGGCTGATATTAAATTTTGCTTCCTTCATTCTTGCAAAGAATTCATCATCTTCTAAACCCCATCCCCAATATCTGTTTGACAAGCCATTGACAAGTTCAAACTGTTCCTTGGTTAATAGAAGTATGCCACCAACAAAAGTTGAATAGTGATACTTTGGATGGTACTCAGGAGATGCAACATGGAACGGTCCATTTTCAGGGTAGGAGTAGTTCAGTTTAGGATTTAAAGGTAGAAGATCCACATCATGCATTGCTAGATAATCACAATCCTTTCGGCTCAAGATATGCCCAACATTGATAAGTGAGGCACGATTAAAACGCAATTTATCAACTTGATTAATAACATAAATAGTATGTTTAATTTTCTGTTTATTCAAAAAGTCGTGAATATGAGGGGCAAATTGTAAAAGTTCTTCGAATCTGTCTCTGAATGGCACAATTATGGCAAGTCGATGTGGACCCCAGGAAGACTGGCGATCTTGAACTTTATAAAAATCAGCTTGAGTACAGTTTGGAGAAAGAGATGATATGGCTAACAAGACGGAGATCGTAACGGAAGACGCGAGTAGTAACAGAAGACCGCCGACAAATTTTCTCATTGGTCCCATGATTTGAACTGAACTCTATATACATATTATCGTATAATATTAAATTAAATTAGCATGAAAACACTTAAATTCCAGAATCAAATGGTAGATATTGTAAATGTCTCGGAAGCAGAATATTAAATAACCACATATTTTACAGTTCACATGATATTAACGACACAACATATACTTACTTTCCAATCACATTGCAGAGAAAAACAATCCCATACAAAATAAAAAAAAAATATATACGCGAATACAGAGTTGAAGTATTTTCTCTGTCAAACAGAAGAAGTTAATGCTGATATTATCGGGGGGAAAAAATGAAAATATTGTTTCTTAGATCAATATAAAAAATTAATAAGCTTTATCATAACCTTTTCTAAAAAATTAATGGGGAAAAAACTAAAGAGAAGGATGATGAAAAAAAAAAAAAAAAGAACAGGAAGTTTAGTGATAATGCTCATGCAATATCCGGTTACATGATTACCTACAGCTGCTTTTCTGATATCCAAGACCTGGTGGTAAGGCCTGGTGGTAAGGTTTCCGAACCGGAGGGTTTTCAGGTTGGATACCTTATTCCACCGAAGAACCGTTGTGTAAAGGGGTCTGGTGCACGTTAAATCCATCGGGGCCAAACGTCCTTCCGCTGGTGTGGTGTGGAAAGTTGAATAAGGGGATGCTAGCTCAGGTGTCATCCTTATCATCTGACCACGGTTCAAAAATTACGAGGTTCGCCCCAAAATAGCCCTAATGTTGCTTTTAACAGGACGTTAATATAAATAAACGAACAAACAATTCTTTGACTTCTCAATTTGTTGTTTTTAGAACTTTGATAGGCTATGTTTAACATTGACGATAAAGGAAAATTTATTTAATTTAAGTTGATTTAAGAGTTAAAATATGAAATATTAAAATTTAGGATGGAGTTTCATGTAAGACTACCTATACAATAAATGGTCGTATTCATGGCAGTCCTAATACAGAGATTGGAATATTTAAATTTGAAATAGCTTTCCGGTAAATCTTTTTTTTTTTTTTCGTCTTTTTCCTACTATTAATTCAAGCTTCAAAATCAACATCGATATTCTGAGGCATTTAGAGATTATTAAAAAATAGGGACAAGTAACATAGTTGATGATTTTTAGAATAAAATAAATTAATTTTTAAATTTGTGAACTAAAAATTCTTTTCAATAAACAGATGAGAAGATAATTAATAAACTGTTGTAACGATTCAAAAGAATACATCCAAGGAACTCATTTTTTATCTAAATTCGCATCCATTTTTGAAACTTCGCAAGGTGCAGTGACGGTTTTCCACATAGGTGGTGGAGGCGGTTGCCTCCTGCTTTTAGATCTATTGAGGGCCTCAAAATCTATTTTGGCAAATATCAGTGCTAAGTAGTCGATTTTTTTTCTTTGTTTGTTTACAGTCTTTTCCTTTGGTCTGGTTCACAGAATTTTCTCCACTTATTTTTTCTTTAAAAAAATGAATGTATAAAAAAAAGCCAAATAAAATATTGGAGGGAATAAACACTGATAGAAATAAGGAGTAAAAAAAAAGGTTATCAAATAATTTCGAAAGCCTTGGTATTCAGGGAATTTCTAAGATATATATGACAAAAAGAATGATATTATTAAATCAACAATCTGTAGTTTAAATAATTAGGAAGACACCCAAGGACCCAAGGAATAATAAGGACCATATACCCAGTATCAACCACCAGTTAGATTTCGCCAATTTCAATTTCGCAGGAGCCTCATGATTTCTAGATCAATCATCTACGATCGCCTGTCTACCCTACCATACCATAAAATAAAACTATAACGCAGACAGATTATGTCAGTTTTATTAGCCAATTAATTTCGTCTCTCTGTATGCATAGCTATTCAGACAATACGCTCTCGGTTTATTGTACAAGGATGCTTCAAAATATTATTTCATTTGTCTTGGTAAAATTGCAGAAAGCGGTTAGTATCTTTTAACCACTTAACTATTTTATTTTCTTTATTATCTAACAAAATCACACCTTCTATTTTGGGAATATTTTCTTATTTTGATTCAAATGGAAATCCATTGAATACTTGACTTATCTATGTATTCGAAGTAATTTTAATATTGAATTATAATCGTTACGAATGGTTTATTTTTTGCTTACAACTATCAAAAATCGATAAATTGATGCACGTATGGCATACGGGAAAACAGTTAAGCCAGTAAGCCAGAAACATAAAAAGAATATCTCTCAGTCTTTTGTTCATGCAATGAAAAGGATTAATTTTGAATAGTAATTATTTACATCAATCTTCGAATTCTGATACTATAGGGCTCTTTTTTCTTTCTGATTGAAGCAGAGTAACTTGTAATAGGGACTTTTATTTTTTATCTCTCAAAAGTGTCATCGTTGACAAGGCGAGTACTTCCATTTTAATAATGTCAAATCACATAAATTAAAGAGAATAATATCACTACATTTTTTTCTAAATTAATGGAAACATTTTAAATTCAGTAAGTTATAAATGGTGCTTAAATATTTAAGTAAAAGTTCTTTGATTATTTTCCCGTTTAGTTATCTCCAAATTAAAATTTAACTGACAGCCATGCCGAATTTGTAATGCAAGTTGTGAGAAATCATTTTTTTTTTGTTCAAAAATAGTCAAGAACTATTTACGGAATAGTATGAACCAATTGTTTCGCTTATTTACAAAAATTACAGAGAAGTTTGCCCAATTAAAAGCATGAAAAGTGACTGCATTTATGTTTGTAACATTTTAATTTCAGTTTTATTTCTTTTATTATCATATTTTATTTAATTTTGTTTGTTATTTGGAATTAATATTTCTTTATCAGAAAATATGCTAGATTACAGAATGTCATTCGGGTTATAGAAATTTAACAATGTTTATTTCAATTCGAAGTTCAGAAATAATATAAAAATTCTCCACAATAGTCCTCTGCGTATTATAAAATTCATCATAATTCATAAAAAAATTTAATGAACTTAAGCCCATTTTTACTTTCAAACTGAAAAATTCAACCTGAGATTTTGACAAATCTCAACATTTCAAGCTTCTCCGAGTCCGTAAAGCACATGTGGTGGTAACGTCAAAAGCCAGATAACAACCTCCGAAAAGGAGTGCGCACTTTTGACTACTGGCTTTGTTACTCGGCTATGAACCCTAATGTTGCAAGTTCGAACCTCAAACTTGCACATTGGCGAACTTGGTTCTGAACAACTGCATCTTTCGTTCAGCTGTCGTGGCTCCATCTACCGGCAGCAACCACTCACACATGCTCGCTGTCGCCCGCCATAACGCTGGGTGCGATAACAACGTTCGTCGCTTGGCATAACACCTGACGCGATAATCACGTTCGTTGCTCGCCATAACTGGCCTGATAAACTCCACCGACTCACTGGTGAGGGAGTATTGTGGTGATAACTTCATAAGCCAGAAAACAACCTTGGGAAAGGAGTGTACGCTTTTGTCTAGTGGCTTTGTTACTCGGCTATGAACCCTAACGTTGCGAGTTCGAACCTCAATTTGCACACACAGTTTGGAAATGATCTCTGTCTATAAGTCTGTGAACACAAACCTCAAAAATGCCTTGAGCTAGACAAATTGAAATGTGATTGTGTGGTCTTTACAACAAATTTGTAAATTTCTATCAACTTTTGAATGAAATCCATTGACATGAAGTCTGTCTGGCTGTTCAGGTATAAGTGAGCATGATAAACAGTAAATAGCTACAAAATGAGAAACGGTATACAAATTTAGCATCTAAAGTTATATACTTATCGAATTTTGAATTAAATCCTTCAAAGAGTTGATCGTTTCTTGGCTTGCACTTTTGAGTATATGTAAACATGACAATTTAAAAACCCTACGGCTTTGATCAATGAAATCTGATATATGATCGTGGTATTAAAACTGCATTCTGTGTTAAATTTTGATTTCAATCGGTTGAAAGAAAAACATTCTCAATGCATATTTGGTTTTCTCCATTGTACTATGAAGCACAAAACTCATATGCGGATGTCTGAAAATAAAAGTCTGAGCAGTTGAGGTGTGGACGGTATTGTCCAATGTCCACGATTTTATAGGGGGAGGGAGGTGATACCTTTACTGGAAAGTATACTGTAAAGTTGCGGAAAGACCATTCCTGCTAATAAAATCGAATAAGCTTCCTTTTTTTAAAACTCAATACAAGAAAAAAATGATATGCTTATTATTATTTTTTTAAAATTTTGTTCTCATTTAATATAAAATTCGGAAGCTTGAACACTGTTGTGAACCTCCGAAAAGACCCTTAAAAGATAGAAATAAACCACTATCACTTTTAAATTATTAAATACAAAAAGTTTAGAATAAAGAATAAAAATGAAGGGCAACAAAATATTGTAACATTTCCCCCCCTATTTAATCATATACATATATATATCCAAGACAAAGATACCCGATCAATCCACAGCTTATATATATGTATGTATCTGTGCGTGTGTGTTACAATATGTAATTAACTATTCTCTAAAAAATAGTTCCTGTGTCTTCAACTTATGAGCTGTGTAGGATCGTAATTTTCTCACGAAAGGCGTTGATTCTGAAAATGTTGCCTTGACAAATTCTTTTCAAAAACTACATAAATTCAAAATATTTTCTCAGCCTTTCTTTCCTACTTTCTGCTTTCCTATTCCTATGCTACAGATCTTAATTGTATATAAAAATTGGACTGTTTCCTTGAATTTATGAACACAAAAAATCACTAAGGAACTCCATGACTCTTGCTTCAAATTAAATGTTGTTCATAAAATTAAGTTTATATATATATATATATATGTGTGTGTGTGTGTGTGTGTGTGTGTAAGCATTATTTTATGTGCAGCAGAATGCAAGTGCGACAAGCAGTGAAGAGACTTTGTATTTTCAAATTCGTTTTATTCTCTCTCGGGAGGCATGATTATTTACAAGAAAGGTGCGAACAAGGCACGTCCGCCACAGCGCGAAACAAAAGTAGAAGTTGGGATTGGTTTGGTTTGGTTATATTAACGTCCCGTTTGAAGCAACACTAGGTCTATTTTGGGACGGACCTCGTAATTCTGAACCGCGGTCAAATAACGAGGACGACACCTGAGCTGGCACCCCCTCTCCACACCACACCACACCAGCAGGAGGACGTTTGGTCATGGCGGTTTTAACGTGCAACAGACCCCCTTACACGACGGTTCTTTGGTGGAATTGGGTCACGAACCTGAAACCCTCCGGTTCCGAAGCCGAGACCTTACCACCAGGCCACCGCGGCCCTGCAGAAGTTGGGAAGAAGAGCGAAATAATTATCCCTCGTTTTATATAACATGGACAGGGAAAATAATTTTTTTTGCAGTGCTAATATATGTAAAAAAGAACGAATATGTAATTTTTCAAAAACACTGCCATATTCATTTGTCAAAATGTATCTTTTGGATAAAAAAAAGGGAGGAAAGGATATGAGAAAGGAAAGAATAAAGTGGCACCAAACGAATTAAAAAGCGACGTTAATTAATTATGCAAAAACAATAATTCCATTGAAAATACTAATTAAAATTTTAATATAAGAAATAAAATTATATAACTAAGAAAATTTGGAGAAAATAATTCAAAATAATATCTTTAAAAAAAAATCAGAAGTTTTTAATAATTGATCGACTAGCGTAACATTTACTAAACAATGGTTTCGTCAACGTTATCGGCAGACATCACGACATGCGCAGAACGGTTGAAAATTGAACAGAAGCGGTTTGTTTGGTACCTGACACGTGACCGTGAATTAACCCCATTGCTTCATGAAACTGCTTGCATTTCTGACCTTTAAGCATTTTTAAATTTTCAACACAGTCATTATATTCGGGAAAGTTGATTGTACCATTGTACCATAAATCAGTTCATAAGAATTCTTTGCAGGTACTTTTTTTTTGTTTATTTCGAGAAATCGTGACATGTAGAATTTAAAACTACCATTTCATTAGCAAATTCAAATTCGATATTCTATGAGCAATGTTCTTTGAATTTTTGAGCAGCTTTTTAATTTCGATGTTCGTTCTTTTTAGAAAATTAACCAAATATCGAATAAACTTAGCAATACGCTTCAAAACGCCACGAAAGCTCTGGACGTAGCATAGCTGACAATTTTGTTATGACTTTTTCCTTTTCATCTATGTACAAGAACTTCTGTACAATAATCTTTATAATACGGAGCCCCCCCCCCACCCCACCCCACACACACACTTGGTTTCATCTCGTAAGTATCCAGAATTTCTTTCCGGTTAAATATGTTTCAGAAAATTTCAACTGGAAGAATTCGAATAGTTATATATCCCTTATTTACTATGGAAATTTTTTAAGTAAGAATTCATAAATGTTTTCTTTCGCTTATAAATATTAAATTAATAAAAAAAATGGAAAGCCACGAAATAAAATTTCATTTTTATTTTTTATAAATTATGTTCATTTTTTTAAAAAATTGGCATTTATAGAAAACTATAGAAGGAATTCTCTTTGAACAATTCAAAAATGGCAATAGATAAATATTTATAATAGCTGAGAAAAATTGTATTTTTAATTTTTAAAAACTGCATGTGTTTATATCAGAAGCTGACATCTTCAAAAATCCAGCGAAAAGAAAATGTCATGAGAATAAAACGCTTTGGAAATATAAAGGACAGGAAACGAAAATGCATAGAAATCTCTACAAAACAATATCACCCCCTCGGCCTGAGATCAAGGTCATGCCCTTTTGTCGCTGCAGGGAATGGCATTGACATTTCTTGTAAAAGGGGGCGCTTTTATTTTTTTCTTTATCTTATGTTGGCTGTGAATTGTTGACTTGCGAGTCAGCCAATGAAAAGAAAAGATGGATCTCAAAGATTTGCAAACAAATTTGAATTAAATAAACTCTAAGAGAAATATTCTGAAATTTGACAGAATTTTAATTATAATGCATTCGAGTACACTATCCTTGTGAATCAAAACACAATCGCTCCTTTGTTTCTGAAAAAAAGAAGAGGGGGGGGGGGCATTTTGATCGTCCTGGTATGCCGCATTTCCTTCAATTGTTAATATTCAAATCATGATTGTGATAATCATACTGCAGTTTATTTGAAAAAAATGGTTATTTGGGTTTTTTTTAAAAAAATATTTTATAGTTTTTTTATATTTTAGAAAATTTCCGAATATCACTACTTTTGAAATTTATTTTCATTCATAGTTATTTACCCTAGATTTCGTTTGACTCATTTTAATTGCCTATCTTTCTTTTTTCTGAATAAAGGAAGGGAGAAATATTTCTGCAAATTCTGCAATGAAAAAAAAAAATTATTGCTGATTCAGCACTACGGTTGGTTGCTTACGAGTTTTAGTGGAGCAAGAGCCAACCTTGGCTAAACTAACTTTTTAAAAAGAAATGTATGTTCAGTAATTTCAATTTTAAGCCATTTTACTGAATAGTTTAAAGCCATAGTATCCCATGTTAAGTACAGCATTAAATATTTTAAACAATGCGTGTTTATTTCCTCGATTTAATTGGGTTATTTTTTTTTTTTAGAGGGAGAAATAGCTATTAAAGATGGCTAGTTATAGGACAATCTCCAAAAATAACCCAAGTTTATGAATGCATTTGTAGTGCATATTCAAAAATCGGTTTAAATCAATTACAAAATTTAAATTAACGATCGTAAATGTAAGCAAGAAATATGAAAGGAATTAAACTGTTAAAAATCAAGTTTAAACCAGCAGGAGTGGTCTTTCCGAAACTTTCTTACATACTCGCTAAATTGTGCAATATCTCCGTAAGCAATTTTTAACAGGGTTCTGCGCTTAGTAGTATACTGAAAACCAACCATTTCGGAAGTTTTCTGACTGAAGGAAACCAAAACGCAACTCTAATAACAAGATGAAAAAGCAAATGTCGCATATCTTTATCATCGCATTTAGTTGCATGTTGAAGTACAAAACGACAAATGGTCTCTTGAATAAGTTTGGTTTAGAATTTGATACGAATGTAAACTTTGACGCTACAACTGCACTTCATCTAAAGCATTACGTTACTTTTGTTCACATACATTCGGTGAATGAACTTTTCCAATTTTGATAGAAATCTGCAAATTTGATTCAATTAATACTAACCAAATTTCTTCTGTCTAGAATAAAATATTTTTGAAGCGAATAAAGTGAACAACTAAATAACTGAGCGAATAACTTTGCACTATTCCAAAAATATGTTTTTCAGATTCAAGAGTCAATACTCGTGAAAATTGCATTCTATCATATCTTGAATAGCTATAAATCTCGTAGCAAAAATTATCAATTTCGTTTTCGAAAATATTTTCTGTATTGTTTTAATCCTAACAGCCAAGTTATGGACAAATGTCGGTTACTTTTCAAGTCAAATGGCTATACTGGAGATCATTTATAATTTCGGATAATTCCTCCATTTTAAAACCCCAGCGAAATTTTAACCATCCATCCATTGGTTATTTAACGGTTTTATTGAGCTACTAACATTGAAAACAATTACGCAATTTTTGGTTGAAATATTGTTTCACTTAAATGAAAATGAACTGAAATCGTAAGAGATTTCACGAAATAGTTCAACCATTTGCACTCAAAAATATAATTTATATACATTGCGTAAGATTTAATTGAGTGCAATTACTATAAATTTAAATTTGAGCAGTTATAAAACATAAGTTATCATTCAGATTACTTAATTCGGCGAATGTAGATGCATAACTAATAGCTAATCTAGTAATAACAAACGAAGAAAAAATCAAATAAGGAGAATTTATTAACAATTCCACTATGCACATGTTCATGAAAACTTATTACAAAAATTACAATTCTATATAAATAAAACAGAAATTCATTTTCTCGAAAATAAAATATTCAATAAATGTAAAGTGTTCTACTTCACACAATACATCCACGAATTATTATATCATAAAACATTGCAATATAAAGCTTATTATAAATTTCAGAAATACACAAGAAAAACATACAATAAAACTCTGAAAACAAATTTTATAATTTCAAAAATGTACTAAAGTGTAGAATATATTTTTACTTAAATTCATTATTGCAAATAAAGAAATAGTAACCTCTTAATCCAGCATCATATGGGCATCAAGTTATCCCTTCTCACATTTATTGTCTGAAATTGAATGTTCCTAAGAAACTATAATTTGAGATACAAGGATCATACTTAATTCAGAAAAACTTCGAATATTATATAGGAATTGTGTCAGACAACACAAACACGAATGTCGTCTGATTAGAATATAAAAAGAGCTGTTAAGGGATTAAACAAATTCTGTAAATCACAAATGGAATCATACAGATGAAACAAGATTAAAATAAATTGGTAAACTTATTCTGAAAATATCGAATATGGCCTTCGAGAACCAAAATTAACAAAATTCTAGTATAACAAAATGTGAAAAGTTGATTTCAAATGTCTTCATAAATTTTGATCGATTTGCTTCATGCTTAAATATGAAACAACATTTTTGTTAAATTTTACTAAATCTGTTAAGGGAAATAATAGTCAAACTTTTTGCATTGTAGGATCACATTCAATTTATATCACGATAACTATACAAGAATAACACTGATCAATCACATTTAGAAAGTTCTTTGCTCTTCTCACTATTATACATTTGCAATTAAATACAGTATAGCAACCATTGATTTATCGCATTGCACGGCATTTAGCCACTTGCTGTGGTAAGACGTCACGCAAGTCGAAATGATTTTGTCACTGAAGCGCCAACGACGTGCTAAACACATCAGCAGGCTATTGTTACAGATTCAAAAATGGTGTTCGTGACCTGCCGATTGCTCACCATAATACAGTTACGAGAATAGTTTAGGTCAATGGTTAATCAGAAATATATAAATCTTTGATTTCATAAAGATATTGGGTATTTTGCGTGATCTTGCTGCCAACTACAGTGGACGGTTTTGAACACAAACATGAGAATTTCTTGTTAACATCAAGTGGTTAAGAATGTTGAATCCAATAAGATACAAAACATTATGCATGAAAACTCATTTCAATTTTACTCAATATGAAAACATAGTATAGAATACAAACTGGAAGAAAAAAAACCAACATTGAAATTTTTTTTTATGCATGGAGTATTTTAGAGTTTCGTGTAATTCAAGCCATTACATATTTCTTATCAATCGATGAAAACTGCATTATGAAATAATGGAACATGAAGTTGCAATAAAATAAGAGAAATTTCAAAGAAATTAAGTTGTTTTCAAATTGTGAGAGTCGATTTATCAATTAGTTTAAATTTAAAGTATATTTATAAGAATTAATACACGTTACTAATGTTCTAAATTATATGAAATTGACCATTTCAAACAAAAATATATTCTTAAAAAGGATTCTTTAGCTTCGAAAAAAAATTAAATTTTCTTGCATTTAATTAGAAATGACTTTCTTAAAAATATTAATTTTAACTATATTAATGAAAGAATCAAGGATTGCAGGTTTATTTATTGCATCCGTTTAATATCTTTCGCTTCTAAACACTCATTTAATAAAAAAGATTTATTTACGGCTACAATTTTTTTTCTTTATCTTTACTAATTATGAAAGCGAATCGCATTTCTTTCTGAAACTTATTGATCACCATGGTGATCAGGCATGGCAACCAATAAGCATTTTTTTTTTAAATTCATTGAAAGAGATCGGATTGACTTGCCGGCAAAGCCAATCAGATCTCGAAAAAATATTTAGAATAAATAATTTAAATATTTGACTACTCATACTGCTTAAGTTAAATTATTAAAATTTAATTTTAAAATTTATATGGATGCAATAAATAGGCTATACTTTCTAGCGCATTAAACAAAGATATCCTAGCGCATTAAACATTTCGAAAAATTAAAATTTTAAAAATATAAGAGAATTTAAATATCTTTATGCTTTATTACAATAACTTGATGAATATCTTTGTACACCCTTTCAACTTCGAAATGGAACTGTTATAATTAATATTTTTTTTTTAATCAGAAATTTAATTCAGCAACGTTGTTTTAACGTTCACAAACCAATTGCTGACAAAAAATTTCAAATGCAAATTCTGAATATTGCTTCCTTGTCCAGGAACGGGATAGATCATTCCATAAGTGTAATGGCACAAAAGAAAAAAATTAGACAAACTAGTGCATATATAGCAGCCCAATATGTAACTGGTTTTGAGTAGAGAATGAAATTCTGCCAAAAATCAAGAACAGAGACCATGGAAGTCCTTAAACTAACCCGTGAGAAACGACGGTTAGTTAGGTGAGACACTACTTTCTTGAGAATGGCAGGGGAAGCCACGATCTGCCGTAATTCCCAAAAGACACAAATATGTGACATCCATTAACAGAAAAGAGAACAGGTTTCGCCTGAAGCTTTTTTTTGAGCATCCGGTTTTTTCTAAATGAAGAGATTTTGGGTGGCATTTTAAGTTCTGATGTAATGGCAAAATTATAATGGAGAGTGGATCTCTTTCCTCCAGATTTTGCCAACATTATATCCAGAACAACACAAGTATCCACTGCATTTTTGATTAACGAAGTTTAAATTTAGTTATGTAGATACAGGGCGATTATCTCTTGAAGATCCAATTGGGCTGAAATAACAGCTGAAGTACACACCAATATAAAAAATTCTCATTAGAGGCAAAATTAATGCAGATACATTACATGATAATTCTACTGCATTACGTTGTGTTGAAAATTCTTCAGAACAGATTATTTGATCAACCTTCAATATAAATGAGACCTTATTTTGAGTCGGATTTCCCACTTAAGTTTGCAAATTTTAAGAATTTTTTTTTTTTATAAAGAAAGTTTGGCAATCTTATGAATACAGATAGTAAAATAATATAATTCGTATTCTAATCCCGATTTAGCAGGGAAAAAGTTTTACATCGAATCACAAAGTGAAAACATGCCAAAAGCAGAATTGAGTTTTTTTAAATAAGCAAAAATTACTTGACTATTGTGAACCAACCGCAATTCAAATCTGGGCTAAGCAATTCTATTTATAACAAATTAGCAAATATAAGGGGATATTTTTAGAATCCATTTTCAAATATTTTGTTGATACTGGATTGAACAAGTATTGATGTCGTACAAATATTCAAATTAGCCTTGAATATTTGGGTTTTCAAGAATTTTATATTAATTGAATTTGATAAATATTGGGCATCATATTCAATTACAATTGGCTTTGGCAAGAAATAAAATGCTGATTATTTAAAAATTTATGCCCAGTAAACAAGATAGCATTAATGCTATCCTATAGCTAATGAAAAAACCTTTGATGACATGAGGCAAAAAACAATCAGTTTAAACATATATGCAACATTTTTTTTTCATTACTTAGCATTGTTTATTATAATTTTATATATAATAGTAAATTAGGAATATAATAGTAAGTTAGGAATATATAAAAGTGAACAGAATTCTTTACTTTTATCAAGAATATGAATACTACTTTTTAAAGAATATTTCAAAAATTTTGAAATGTTTAACACATTTTGAAAGTTGGATAAACATACATTATATTTCACACACAAAATGAAACTCAGTTGTTAATGCCCTCATAGAATACGAAGCTCATTTCAAATTTCTGCAGTACCGAGAAATTTTTTGGAAATCTGAAATTAAAGATCAAGGAGCAGTTGAAGTTCCTAAAACTTTCGATATTTTCAAAAGAAATATTTGTTACAACAAAATCGTTGTAGCATAGGTCGTAATATCTTAACAGTTTTTACACAAATTATAGCATTCTGAAGTATACGAGAGTATATAATTTTTCGCAAACTGTTACCTGCTCTAGTAAGGCAGAAGGATGAAAATTCAGCTTTTTGTTACATGAAGATGGGAGTCCAAATAATCTTGTCAACATTTAATAAAGAAAACAAAGGATAAAATCGTACAGCATCAATTACGACTGAAATGTTGGCAAGAAACATTTAAAAGAATCGCTAATGAAAGTTGATTAGACACATTAAAAAAATCGCTTTTCCATAAGGTCACGGATGATATATTTCCTCTAGATAAAATATTGATTTCTTGGTAACGAAACATTTGGCATTTAAATTAATATTGTATCATAAGTCCTAAAACTCATCCATAAATCAGAACGGTTGATTGATTTCAATGCCTCCCATTGACAAAGCTTTTCTGTTGTTCAAGATGAAATCCTTCAGGCTCTGTTCAAAAAGATCTTTCCCAGTTTAAAGATAATATATCTGAAAAAAAGAAAGAAAAAAGACAAAGCATTCATTAAAATACTTAATATTAGATATTAAAGTTGCATAATTCGCGAATTGAATTATTGAACATTAGATAGAGCTGCTGATTTTCTGTAACACAAGTTTATTTAAAAATAGAGTTAGTTTGCTTCATTTAGGCGCCAATAGAATTTAAAAAAATAGAAATTAGATCTTTGGTACTGGAAAGCGTTCACTAGATGAAGTTCTACGAGCATTTATTCCATATTCAAGGTTAGATGCATGTCTTAAGGCTTAGGATTTAAATTTTCGTTTATAAATAAACTATTTTAAATATTATGTTCAGGAATATGTAAGTTTGCAATCTTGTACAAAAGCTATTGTAAAGCAATCTAGAATGCAGGATATTTCGACTGCAGAGGTAATGATTCAAAACAATTCTCACAAATTTTCCAGATATGTCTATTTATGGAATGGCAATCTTTAAAAGATTCTTTAAAACAAAAATCTTGACAATTCTATAGGAAAATCTTGACTTCACAAAACTAAATACATAGCAAGTAATCAATATAAATATATAAATGTTGACAAAACAAACAAAAAATTAACACATTTTTACAAAATCTCATACAAAGGTAAATTTTACTAACAGCTTTATTCATTAATTCTTAGATTTGTTTCAATATTCATCAAAAAGAAGTAATTTTAGTTGTTTGATTCATGATGAGAAATAACAGATTTAAATCTGAATTAATGATTAAAAATTTGATTATAATTGTCAAATATTTTATCAAAAAGGTGCAAATTTATGTAATAAAGATTCGCAATTTCTAACATTACTGCATATATCCAATATTTTTAGAGTATCCCGCCCCAACATCAATTTTAATGTCAAGGGTTTCAAAACTATTAATTCACTCCCATTTTTAATGTAATTGGCGAAATCGATCGATGTTGCAAAACAAGAAACATTTTAAAGAAATTTTACGCTATTATTTATAAAAGATTTCTTTTATAAATGACAAACTTTTAGTTCTGATCGATATTTCAGAAAGCTTATAAACTGAATAGCTATTGCATATACGCCTTTAATAAAAAAAAATAAAGTTTCCTATTTTAAATTATTACAGTCATGGGAATTTATTAATACAGTAGCTATAATTTTACAATTACAACAGAATTAAAACTTTCATAAAGGAATTTAATTAATCAAACAACGAATAAGTTTTTATTGTGGCTTTTCAGCATACAGATTAATACAAGTTTTTTAGAAGATCCCATTAAGTTAATAGAGGAATACTTTATACTGTATATTAAGGAGTAGGTTGAAATTTTGAAGAACCATCTTATTAATGTGTAATTTGTTAGAAAGGCCCATGTCTTTCCTTTATTTTGTAGAAAAAATGGCTAGAGAAGAGAAATACTATTGAATTCCTCCATGTTCGTGAAACATCACCAAATTCGAAAAGGGACATTCAAGCGTCTAAATTAGAGGACATATGTTTAGTATTAATTGCGATTCTATTTTCTATACAATATTTGCCCGCCAAGTGAGTACTTTCAACAATTCATAGAGAGTTGCCATTAACTATTTAAGCAAAATTATTCAATATATATGCATTTTACAAGACATCCTATATGATCATAATTCATCTACTTACTTATGGAACTTCGATGACATCCAAGACAATATCCTCTTTCGCATCCATGATAGCTGGAGTCAACTAAATACGTGCAAGTAAGTCGAAAAAGCCTTTTTTTGTAAATGAAGAACGACGTTATACAGTCAAGAAAATGCTGCAAGAAAGGAACACCAGCTTCCATTCTCCAGACATCTGCTCATTAATCAGCAATTCAAATCTCAACCTACACAATTTCTAATAATGCATTTAACTATCCAAAAAATCAAGAAGATAATTTTCAATGACCGCATATTTTTTTAATCTGAAGTGCCATCAGAAACTGGTTCTAGAAGCAGATTAAAAAATTAGAATCTGATAAAAATCGGTTAAGAATTAGAAACTGAATAAAAAGAGTACTCGTGTATTCTCAGCTGGAGTAAACTAATGGAATAGATCTAACGGACAGGAAGATAAGCGAGAAAAGGCATGAAATCTTCAGAAAGAAATGCACAGTGATTTTAATATATTTAATTCTTCAGCTTTCGATGTATTTCTAATAAAGTGATTATTTCTTTAACTAACAGAAATCTAATTCCTTTCTGCTATTTCCTTTCACTTATCCTGGCTATGGAGTTTATGATCACTAATTATGGCTTTAAGATTCAAATTTTATATTTTATTTGCACCACAAATTATAACAAAATGTATCTTCAATTAACTAACAAACTAATTTCTGCTTTTAATTCATGTGTAAATTCTTTCCAATTATTAAATTTAAGTAAAAATTATTAGAATGTCCTAATTATCAGGCTTATTTTACTGCTCTTACAGAGATATATAAACCTCAAGTTTCTGCTTCAACCGCCCTTCCTAGTAGACATGAACAACAAAATACGAAACATGAAGGTTTAGATATTACTTAAGAGATTATTACAGTTCAGTTGAGAATCAAGTATGAAATAACCAGCTGAAAAACTTCCCTACAGAAACAAATTGCTCTAAAATTATGAAAAGTCGAGTTTACTTAAACAGTTGGAAACGGCAATTGTTTAAACACGCCATTTCTTGCAACATTAACAATTTATTACAAATTTAATAAAGTTGTACCAATCCAGAATTTTACCATCCTGGAAATTTCCAGAACCTGCATGCAATATGTTGAAAATTCGAGATAAGAAATTCAGTGATTTGTATCCATTGTCATTTGCACATTTTTGTTGAATTTAAAATGAATAAAATTTCACATTGAATTGATCGAGTCAATGAAAATACAGAACGCTATCTGTTGCATAGAGTTCAAACAATTCGATTATTAGAAGCGCCATCTTGAGATTCTGAGAATTTCAATGATAAAGGGAGTATAAATATTACAAAGGAATAAACAATTCATGCTCCATTGGATGTCTCAAATTAAATCCGTAAAGATGAGGCCTCATTCTATTGAGAGTAGGATACTGAATTTCCAAATCAGATAGCGATGTATCATGTAGCTGATAGATTAATTGCATCATGTCGCAATGCATAAATTGTCGATTAGTATGTTTTTAATTTTTAAAAACCAAATTTTGAAACTGGCTTTTAATAATATTAGATGTTCTTCATTTCCTCTGCTTTGTTTTAAACACATCGGATACCATTACTCTTGTATTTAGGTTTCATACTGATTGTAGACCATGTTTTAAATCATTTTTGCTGTCATTCATTGCTTTATTTATTGATATAAATAAATACCTTGTGAATTAATTCGAAAACAGAAGGTGCAACTAGAAGGTATGGGAGGATTCTGTATTTATCGAGTGGAACTTAGAAAATTAACAAGATTTGAAGGTCCACGTCAATTTAAAATCCAAATACCAAAAAGAAATCTAGTAATATTTCAGATGGCTCGATTATAGTTTATTTTTCTGAAGTCTAAAAGAATTTTACTTCTTTTAACTGCAAAGAAACTAATTTCAATTTAAGAAACTTTAATTTCAATTCAATCTTAATTTTACCTTCAATCGTTTAAGCGTAATAATATATTAACGCATTTAATAGAATTCATTTCTTAAATCTACAAGCTCATTTTAGAGAAATGTGAAAAGCTCGAATTAGTTTCCAGTACAGTAGATGCCGTCATGCTATTAGTAAGAAATAATATGGGAAGTAAATGCCTTCAAGTTTTATTTTATATATATATAAACGAATCCGAAATGCATATTTGTATTTGGAATTATATTTATACATACAGGTGTTTTCTGTACAGATTTTACAAAGTAATTTGCTGTATCCAAGAGAAAGTAACACGATTTAATATTTTCGGTTTGTTCAAAAAATATACAATCCAAATTTCTAATCCTTAATTGACCTGGCATAACACGGGAGTTTTATATTATTGTCGGGCTTAGGTATGCATAATGACAACCTTTAATCCCAAATCATTTTTTATTTGTTTATCTCATTCCTTATTTGATGTTAACTGTCACTTTCTTTCATGATTTCGTATTTGCTAGTTTTCCTCGTTTCTCCCGATTATAACTCATTCTCTATTACCAAATAGCCCCAATAGGAACCGCATTCAATATTATTACGTTAAGATCCACCCTTCACTATTTTTCCTCCATACTGTTTTACATCCATTATTTCTTTAATCATAAATATTTTTCAATCTGTATACATTCCGACAAGGCCCAAAATTTTGTTTGTAATCGCATGGTTTGGAGAAATTTATACTCATTCATAATCCAAATAATCACTCATTCTAAACTTCACATTCTCCACTCTCCCCAACATTCAATTCACTCCTCATTCATTACTACACTAATGCAAGACATACTCTCAAATTACTTCACTACTCTCCGCAATGTTCTCATTTTCTACCAAGACAAATTTTATATATTCCTTAAATATCACTTTTCCACTTTCAGGCATATACTTCACTTGTACTCACTCATTACCCACACACAGACAGACATCCCCGATACCTCACTCATTACCCACACACAGACAGACATCCCCGATACCTCACTCATTACCCACACACAGACAGACATCCCCGATACCTCACTCATTACCCACACACAGACAGACATCCCCGATACCTCACTCATTACCCACACACAGACAGACATCCCCGATACCTCACTCATTACCCACACACAGACAGACATCCCCGATACCTCACTCATTACCCACACACAGACAGACATCCCCGATACCTCACTCATTACCCACACACAGACAGACATCCCCGATACCTCACTCATTACCCACACACAGACAGACATCCCCGATACCTCACTCATTACCCACACACAGACAGACATCCCCGATACCTCACTCATTACCCACACACAGACAGACATCCCCGATACCTCACTCATTACCCACACACAGACAGACATCCCCGATACCTCACTCATTACCCACACACAGACAGACATCCCCGATACCTCACTCATTACCCACACACAGACAGACATCCCCGATACCTCACTCATTACCCACACACAGACAGACATCCCCGATACCTCACTCATTACCCACACACAGACAGACATCCCCGATACCTCACTCATTACCCACACACAGACAGACATCCCCGATACCACGGCACCTCACTCATTACCCACATACAGACAGACAGACATCCCCGATACCACGGCACCTCACTCATTACCCACACAGACAGCCCCGATACCATGGGACCTCATTCATGATCCTTAGACAGCCCCGATACCATGGCATTTCATTCTTTTCCATTCTTACACTGCCCTAAAGCAGAACAGACTTCATAAATCAACAATTACCCACATTTAATTTTCTATACTCACGCATTCTTTGCATATCCCTCAGATATCGTTCCCACATAGATATGTGTACTCTTCACTTCATCATACTACAAAATCAATCTAGACTCCAAGGATTTTCATTCGACACGCGTCTCCATAAGCCTCACTCTCCATATATTTCACTTCATTAGGATCTATTTCTCTAGATATTAACATTTTTAATTGATCAAAATTTTCAACTCCCGTCTCCTACGTTTCACTTCAGAACCCAAATTTTACTCTTAAATGTGACAATAAGAAATTTTATAATATTTATTACGAAATGAATTCCGTTTAATCGCACAAGGATTTGCCTATATGGTAATGTTCAAGTATAATCTGTCTCACGACAAACAATTTTAGCTTTGCAAATACAACTATATTCAATAATTAAGTACTGTATCAAGTTAGAAGTTTTCTTGGCTTCCATGTCTCCTTAACCGTTAATTAAATACCTTACAAAACATTCACATTTTATGGATACTAATTTAAACATTAAAAATAAACGCAATAAATATGCATTTTAAAAAACTGCTGGCTATAACTACATTCGGTTTTAGCTATTTAATCGTCTAGTTTTGCTGCAAATTCGGTTTTTCAATTCAAATATTTTTCTTCCCTCATAATTTTGTCTTGAAATGTTGGGATATTTTCGGATTTCAGAAAAATGACTGAAGAAACGAAATACATTACAAGTTATTTGATAATTTATGCTAAATGCTTTTTAATTCCCTGATTACGTACCCCTTCCTATTACAGGGTGAGTAATTAGAAGACAATATTTGATAATAAGGAAAATTTTTACCAAAAGGAAACTATACATATAACTATTTGAAGTACACAGCGAATAGAAAACACTTGCGAAATTATTCCACTTTATAAGAAGAGACAACTTTGTTAATTCATGGAGTTTAATTTTGTATACCTGCTTTATTAAAAAATTGGTATTAAGATCATATCAACTTGATCAGATATCCTATATACATGACCTGCTTGGATACGTGGAGAATGGCGGCCATTAACTTAAATTCATACATCATGTCAACTCATCGTACATAATTGTAGTTGTATCTTTTTGACATTGAATTATGCAGAATGATTTATTCAAATTAAACTTTGGCCATTCTCTTCCGGAAAAGTTCAAATACATTAGACTCGATAGATAAAAAGCAAATGACAGCAAAAAAGATTGAAATAAATCAATACATCTCTATGAAAGCAAATACAAGAGTAAAGATATCATATTCGTTTAAAAAAAAAGAGGAAATATAAACCATCGAATAATAATCAAAAACCAGTTCTAGAAATTTCGTTTTAACATATCAAAATGCAATAAACAGCGACAATGTATGCATCCCGATGTGATGGATTTAATCTCGCAGTTGCACTATGCATCATCTGATTCGGGAATTTAGTCTTACTTTCAACACAAAAGGAGGGCTCATCTTTATAGATTTATAATAGATAGAGATAAACAG
Source organism: Argiope bruennichi (assembly GCF_947563725.1). Classification (NCBI taxonomy): domain Eukaryota; kingdom Metazoa; phylum Arthropoda; class Arachnida; order Araneae; family Araneidae; genus Argiope; species Argiope bruennichi. The sequence continues at coordinate 50,693,333 of NC_079154.1, read as the reverse complement.
ATATTCCCACAATTTTTTTTTTTAATTTTGAAATTTAGGATTTTCTTATTTTTCGATACGACGTAATTTACAATCGCACGGGAATAGCAATGAAGAAATAACTGAATTTTCACTAGAACATTTTTCAGTTTACATCTCAGATGTTGAAGTAATAAATTTCTTGATTAGACAGCATTAGAAGCCTCCGAAGAAACGTGAATTTCTAATTTCTTTTTAATATTTATGTTCCAATATTACTGAAATATTCAGGACCTAACATGTCTAACAACCGAATGATGTGAACTCGACATAAAGATTCAAAAGCCACAACTTTCTAGATTTCTATTTCATTTATTCATTTGATTCAATCTGAACTTTTATTGCTTCATTCGAAATTCGAGTAAGCAATTGGAAAATGGACACAGTCCTTTGAGCTACTTCCGTCTAATCTTCAACACATTGCATGCATATGCACGAAAATTCTAGGATAAAATCCTCAGTCTGTACAAATTTTTTGAAACCAATCATTTGTAAATGTTGCAAGAAACTTAGCTTTTAAGCAATTCCTGTTTTAACTGATAAATTAAAATTCTGCTTTTCGTAATTTTAGAGAAGATTTCATAAGTGGGAAAGATTTTCAGCTAAGTATTTCAATTCTTTTCGGTTCTCAAATGAATTGCAACCATCTGAGAAATATAAACCTTCATTCGTCTTGTATTTTATCAATCTAAAAAGAAATTCTATAACACTTACATTTTACTTTCTAGAAAAAAATGCAATTTAATTCCGATACTTTAAAATATTTTCATTTCTGAAATTTATTTTGAAAGAAGCGTTTGATGAAATATTCTGTAATGTGTAAAACGTAAGCATACATTTTAGAAATTTTAATGTTATTTATTCTAAATTTATTTTGATTTTTCTGGATTTGACCGATTTTAATTTTTTAATATTCGCCGTGCATTCTTTGATTCGTCTCATTTCATACGAAAGATCTGATACACTCAAAATTGAACATTTTTAATATTGCAATTGTGAAATTTAGAGAATAAAACCTCGCACCCGGAAGTTCTTTCATATTTTTTAATATCTGAATATCCCCGTATAATATTCTATCCATATATGAAAAGTTAGACAACGATATTGCACCGTAAATGCGATTTAAATATGAATAATCTAATTATAAACTTCGGAGCAAGATATGAAGTAAAACGATATTTTAGAATAGGATCAGCATTATAAAGAAGTTGGAAATATGAAAAAGGTAGTTTAGATTTATCTAGGCAATTTTGGACTTGGTTTCTATCTACAAGTTAATTTTTTTATGGAGGAAGGGGTAAAAGCTAAAAATCTTTTGCCAATTGATTCAAAACTGTAAAACTAAAAAGATAATCTTTAAAAAATATCGGTATCAGTGTATTTACATTAGAATTCATTTCGAAAAATATTTCATTGTAGATTAAGGTTAAAAAAAATCAAATTTTCTTTTTGTTACAAGGGAATATCAGTCTTGCGGAATTTGAAAACCATAATTCTTTGTTGATTTCTAAAAGGCCAAGTCCGTATAAGATTCTTTATACTATTCATGAAATTTCAGAAGATTTTAGGTTTGCATTCTTTGATTCGAATGAATAGTAAGGGAGAACTGTTAGTTTATGTTCCAGGGAACCAGTTTCAAGCAAAATTGATTTCTAAATAGTGTGGTATTAGACTAATCTAATACGAGAAAAACAAATATTATCACTGATAAATGAGCAGATATCAATAGAAATACCGATATGCCTTTTCACAGATAACTCCTTTTCTTTAATGAATTCAGAGGCAACAACTTGAAAGCTTTCTATATATTTTCAATGATGGCGACAGCAGGATTGGTAAAGGTAATCGCAGATATCCTGAGAATTTCTGTGCAAAAGGTTCAAGAATCAGTCTCAATGTCGCAATGTAAATTCCAGTTCGTTAAATCCTAGAACTGAAGAGAAAACAACGCTTTCAGGCTGCAAATTTAATAGAAAGTAACATGGGATTTATGAATATTTATGCAAGTAATTTACAGAATAAATTAATAAAAATTATTTTTAAAACCTTAGCGTTATTAGGAAGCGCGGGATGAAAGTACATTAAAACATTAGCAGTAAAAAGAAAATCTGTATTTTATATAGCTTTCTGAATATGGACCTTAGTAGAAATGAAATCATTTAGATATAACTTCACGATATCGTCGAGTTGCTAGATATTAAAGCTATGTTATTTTAATTGTCTTATATACTGTTTATTGAACCTTTTTAATGAAGATCCATTACATCATATCGCTTTTAAAAATGCAAGTGTCTAGTTAATCTATCTTCTAAATTACGTAAAATATATTTTTATTACAGAGAATATATTTTTATTACAGAGAATATATTTTTATTACAGATATTACAGAGAATCCATTTTTAATTTTTAACAATGGAAAAAAAATAGCTTGATAAAATATTTGATGAAACAGCAGATAGCTTGGATTTCCGGGCAAATGATTAACATTGTTGAAAATTAAATGGGAAAAATATTAAAAAAATTATTAAAATTCAGGAAAAAGTTGTACGCCCATTTAAGTTAAAATCATTAAAAAGACAATTTAAAATTTTGAAATGATGTAAACTTTTTGTATATTTTCGGAAGTTATCACTGAAGACATATTCAACTTAATTTTAAATTCATTTAAATTCTAGAAAAATTTCTCCAACATAACAAGTTATTTTTTGCTAAATACTCTAAAAATAAATTTGAACGCCATATTCTTTAAAATCGATTGCTACTTCACAAGAAACTTTGTTTCAATGTTTAGATTTACCTCATTTTTTTTCTTTTTACTCATATAATTACTTAAATGCCTGCTTGGTTCTTGCATTGTTGCACTCGGGATACGCAAAATGGCTTCAAGTTTTAGATTGTAATCCGACATTCAAAGTCACTGTCTGCGAGATTGAATTTGGTTTGCGATATAAATCATTTTCAAGTTTTTTTTTTAAATGAATTTCAAATATCAAATGAATTCAAAATAAAAAAATGCACAAAACTGACAATAAACAAATGTTAACAATTCCATGTGTTTTTCCTTTATTCTTATTAAACTGGCATTGCAGCAAAACTAAGTTTAATATATATTAATCCATTTTCTTAAATAGAACAAATTAACATTTATGATATCTTTTGCTTCCATTTACCATTCGCTGGAGATAATTTAACACCCATTTCCCATGCAAAATCTTACAACTCACTACCATTTATTTATTTCATTCTTCTGTAGGTGAAAGAAAGCATAATTTCCTCCATACTTAAGTAAATACTAAGGAAACAATATAGAAAATAAACAGAATAACTTACCTTTTCTTAAATCGTTTTTAGAAGCATTCATATCGATAAGCTCATAGCCTGTTCTTGTCATAAGATCTTATAAAATACCGGCATGTCCATACGCAACTTCGAACTTTCAGATTCATGCGTAACCGCTTGACAAAGGCAAAAGGATTTCAGCGAAAACTTAAAAATCACAACCATTGCAATGCAAAAAATTATTATAGTTCCTTCAAAATTTTAAACCAGTTCACACTTCAACTCAAAACCTCTGCTGGCAGCAAATAAATTTCATGGCCTTCCTAGCACAGATAAAAAAAGACCAAGGCAAGAGAATTCAGTTAAACTAAAAAAGGCCTCTAGGAGGTTCTAGAATAATTTTGATAGCACTCTTACCGCTACAGAATTAAAAAAAAATGATTGATTGATCTGATATTTGAGTTGTGTGCTTGTTGCAATTGGTGGTTTGCCCCAAAATCTGTTATACATATATTCACAATTTTTTTCAAAAGCAAACAATAAATGTTGTATTATCAAAAAGTGAAGATAATCTTAAATCATTTTTCATCATCTTCTTCCGAAGATTAGGGCAGGTTAGTCGCTCAACACGCATAGGCACTAAAGAGAAAAATGAGATAAAATATTTGGATTCGAATCCAGATTTTTTTTTTTTTTCAGATACCGTTTCTGAGAAGTTGTGTAGTTAAATAATTCAAAGTAAAATTAAATCATAAATAGTTACCATGTTCAAAAATATTGGATGGTTTGGTAATTGTACGCCTTCAGGCTGCACGTAGGATATTGAGAATCAATTGTATAATTTTCGAACCCAATTCTTTGATTTTTCATCTCATTACTTCGTTAACTACCATTTTTCTTGAACCATATTTTTCAGCATCTCTCTTAAGGAATAAAAATGAAAGATAATATTATCATTTTATATATATTGAATGAAGGTTGGATGATCTTTTTCAAAAGTGAAATCATTCATGTCTTTCAAGGAACTTCCTATGGATTCGAAAATTATGCAATTGATTCTCAATATCATTCGTGCAGCCTGAAAGCGTACAATTACCAAACCATCCAATATTTTTGAACATGGTTACTATTTATGATTTAATTTTACATTGAATTATTTAACTACACAACTTCTCAGAAACGGTATCTGAAAAAGAAATAAATCTGGATTCGAATCCAAATATCTTATCTAATTTTCCTTTTTAGTGCCTATGAAAAATGATTTAAGGTTATCTTCACTTTTTGATAACACAACATTTATTGCTTGTTTTTGGAAAATTTTGTTGTTGTTGTTTATAATGGCACTTGCTATGCACAAGCTCGCTGACGAAGTCAGCGATTCAGCCATTTTAAGCCAAGGGAGCGTTTCTTGTTTTAGTAGCGCCAACTAGGGCCAAGAGTACGTCTTAGCTACTCACACATCTCATTCACTTGCACAACCCCTTTTTACAGGGGGGCACATTCACACATCTCACAGATAGAACGGAGGAATAACAACCATGCCCGTACCGGGACTCGAACCCAGGACGCTCAGAACACGGGGAAGACGCGCTACCCCTATGCCAGGAAGCCGGCGGAAAATTTTGTGAATATATGTATGACAGATTTTGGGGAAAACCACCAATTGCAACAAGCACACAACTCAAATATCAAATCAATCAATCAATCAATCATTTTTTAAAATTCTGTAGATTGATATCAAAATTATTCTAGAACTTCCTAGATGACATTTTAGTTTAATTGAATTCTCCTGCCTTGGCCATTTTTTATTTGTGCTAAGAAGGACATGAAATTTATTTGCTGTCAGTAGTGGATTTGTGTTGAAGTGTGAACTGGTTTAAAATTTTGAAGGAACTATAATGAATTTTTGCATTGCTATCGTTGTGATTTTTAAATTTTCGCTGAAATTTTTCACCTTTTCTCAAGCAATTATGTACGAATATGAAAGTTCGAAGCTACGTATGGACATGATGGTTATTTTTCTTTTAATCTTAAGACAAGAACTGACTTTGAATTTATCAATGTGAATACTTTAGAAAATAAAATGGATGCAAGAAAGGGTAAGTTATTCTGCTTTTTCTTGTTTATTTAATTACCTGGCAAATTATGTTTTTCTTCATCTACTGAAGACTGAAATAAATGAATGGGATTTAAAATGTAAGAATTTGCATGGGAAATGGATATTAAATTGGTTATCTGCAGCGGAAAGTTAATGGAAGCAAGAGCTATTTTATTAATTTGCTATATTTAACGTGTTCGCTGTCACTACTAACTCCTGATATTTGGACCATCCATCTAATTACATAACCCCTTTGCTGTCTCTTAATTGTACAGAAGGGGAATCTAATAAGGCAGATTTTTTAAAACTAATTACATGGTATCTTTAACGCACAGGCGTGTAATGCGGCAGGGAATGTGTTGAGAAAATGGGTTAAAATATATTAAACTTGGTGTTGATGCAATGACAGTTTAAATAATAAAAATTCACGGAAGTGTTAACATCAGTGCTTATTGTCAGCTTTGTGTATTTTCTCGATGTAACATCTAAAATTCATTAAAATTTCTCAATGAATTATATCGCAAATAAAATTGTGTCTCGCAGACGGTGAAACTGAATGTCGGATTTCAATCAAACGCTTGAAGCCATTTTACATATCCCGATGCACCAAATAAGCATTTAAGTAATTAGATGAGTTAAAAAAAATTGGGGCAACTCTGATTATTGAAACAAGGATACAAGGATTTTTTTCAAAATAACAATCGATTTTAAAGAATTGTAGCTTTTAAATTTATAATGTTGGAGGGATCTAGAATTTAAATTGATTTAAAATTAAATTGAATTAATGCGTTTTTCAGTGATAATTTCCTAAAATATACAAACATTTCACACCATCCCAAAATTTTAAAATTTGTTTTTTTTAATGATGCTAATTTAAACGAGGATGCAAGGTTTTCCTGAATTTTAATATTTTTTAAATATATTTAATTTAATTTTAAGAATTGCATCATTTGCCCTGAAATTCAAATCGTTTGTTGTTTTATCAAATCTTTTATCACCTGCTTTTTTCCATTATTAAAAGCCAATAAATTATTCTATGTAATATTTGCAATTTACAAGACGAATAAAAATATAAAATCATCGTACAAAATTTACAAGACAGATGAATCAGAAATTTGCATTTTTAATAGCGATATGATGTAATGGATCTCCGTTAAAAAGTTCCGTATATACTATAAACAGGATATAATTAAAATAACATAGCTTTAAAGTCTAACAACTCGACGATATGGAGAAGTTATATCTAAATGATTTCATTTGTACTAATAGCCATATTTACAGACGTCTGCAGTATTTAAACTATGTAAAATAGTTTCCTTTTTACCGTTTAGTCTAAAACGGCTTTCATGCCGCTTTTCCTAATGATACTATGCTTTTAAAAATAATCTTTATTCTGTAAATTATTTGCATAAATATTAATGAATCGCATGTCACCTTCTGTTAAATTTTCAGCCTCAAAGCAATGTTTTTTCTTCAGTTCTAGGATTTAACGAATTGGAATTTACATTGCAACATTGAGGCTGATTCTTGAAACTTTTGCACTGAAATTCTCAGGATTTCTGCGAATACCTTTACCAATCCTGCTGTCGCCATCATTGAAAAAATATAGAAAGCTTTCAAGTTGTTGCCTCTGAATTCATTAAAGAAAAGGAGTTACCTGTGAAACGGCATACGGATATTTCCATTGATATCTGGTCATTTATCAGTGATGTTACTTCTGTTTTTCTCACATTAGAATAGACCAAGTAAGACCATTCTATTTAGAAATAAATTTTGCTGGAAACTGGTTCTCAAAAATTTATGCTAACAGTTCTCCCTTATTCATTCGAATCGGAGAAGAATGCCCACCTAAAATTTTCTTAAATTTCCCGAAGAGTATAAGAAATCTTATACGGACTTCACCTTTCAGAATGAAAATTTTTTACCTTAATCTATAATAAAATATTTTTTGAAATGAATTTTAATGTAAATATTGATACCGACACTTTGTTTAAAGATTATCTTTCTAGTTTTTACAGTTTTGTGTCGATTTACAAAATATTTTTAGCTTTTTCCCCTTCCTCCACAAAAAATTTACCTGTAGATAGAAACCAAGTCCAAAATAGGCTAGATAAATCTAAACTGCCTTTTTAATATTTCCAACTTCTTTATAATGCCGATCCTATTCTAAAATATAGTTTTTACTTTATTTTTCTCTGAAGTTCATAATTAGAATATTTCATATTTAATTCGCATTTACGGTGCAATATCGTTGTCTAACCCTTCATATATAAATGGAAGATCCTTATATATGGTTATACGGGAATATCTATATAGTAAAAAATATGAAAGTACTTTCGGATGCAAGATTTTATCCTCTAAATTTCTCATAATTGCAATATTAAAAATGTTCAATTTTGAGAGTGTATCAAATCTTTCGTATGAAATGAGACGAATCAAAGAATGCAAGGCGAATATTAAAAAATTGAAATCGAGCAGATCTAGAAAAGTCAAAATAAACTTAGAATAAAGTTTTAAAATTTCTAAAATTTATGCTTACGTTTTAAATGTTATAGAATATTTCATCAAACACTTCTTCTTTCAAAATTAATTTCAAAAATGGAAATATTTTAAGGTATCGGAATTAAATTGCATTTTTTTTCTAGAAAGAAGAATGTCAGTGTTACGGAACTTCTTTTTAAATGGATAAAATACAAGACGAATGAAGGTTTATATTTTTCAAATGGTTGCAATTCATTTGAGAACCGAAAAGAATTGAAATACTTAGCTGAAAATCTTTCCCACTTATGAAATCTTCTCTAAAATTACGAAAAGCAGAATTTTAATTTATCAGTTAAAACAGGAATTGCTTAAAAGCTAAGTTTCTTGCAACTTTTACAAATGATTGATTTCAATAAATCTGTACAAACCGAGGATTTTATCCTAGAATTTTCGTGCATATGCATGCAATGTGTTGATGATTAGACGGAAGTAGCTCAAAGGACTGTGTCCATTTTCCAATTGCTTACTCGAATTTCGAATGAAACAATACAAGTTCAGATTGAATCAAATGAATAAACGAAAAAGAAATCTAGAAAGTTTTTGCTTGTTTGAAAAATTTTGAAAGTTTTTGAATTTTTATATCGAGTTCACATCATTCGATTGTTAGACATTTTGGGTCCTGAATATTGCAATAATATTGGAACAAAAATATAAAAAATTAGAAATACGCGTTTCTTCCGATGCTACCTTATCAAAAAATTTATTTCCACATCCGAGACATAAATTAAAAAATGTTCTAACAAAAAATCAGTTATTTCTTCATTATTATTCCAGTGCAATTGTTAATTACATCGTACTGAAATATAAAAAAAATCCTGAATTTCAATTTTTTTTAAAAAAATTGTAGGAATCTGTTTATCTCTATCCATAATAAATCCATAGGAATGAGCCCTCCTATTCTGTTGAAAATAAGACTAAATTCCCAAATCAGATGGTAAAGCATGGTGTAGCTGAGAGATTATAAGTATGGCATCGCATTGCATACATTGTCGCTTATTGCATTTTGATATATTAAAACCAAAATTCTAGAACCTGTTTTTGACTAATATTCGACGGTTTGCATTTCCTCTTTTTTAAACGAATCTGATTTCTTTACTCGTGTATTTTTTTTTTTCATACAGATATATTGATTTATTTTAATAACTTTTTCAATAATTTGTTTTTGTCTAATGTATTGTAATTAGCAATACTCCTTAGGGACAAAGCTTAATTTGAATGAGGCATTCTGTATAATTCTATGTAAAAAAAATGCAACTACAGTTATCTATATTTGCTGGGATGGTACATCAAAGGTCTCAATTTAAGTTAATAACAGCCATTCTGCACGTATATAGGATCTTGCCTAGATATCCTACATAAATGACCTACCAAGTTGGATATTCTCTAGTTAGTACCGACTTTTTAATATAGCAAGCATACAAAAATTGAGTTTTTATAAATTAACAAGGTTATTCCTTTTTTAAATCGAAATATTTTGTAAGGTTTCTCTTTACTTTGTATTTCAAATGACTAAATGCATAGTTTTCTTTCGGTCAAAATTTTCCTTATGTTCAAATATTTTCTTCCAATAATTACGCCTATGATAGGAAAAAGGTATATGTAGGTAATCGGTGAATTGTAGATCAGTTAGCTAGGATAATCAAATTGTTTGTAATGCATTTTGTTTCTTCAGTCCTTTTTCTGAAATCCGAAAATGTTCCAAAGATGTAAAACAAAATTTAGGAAAGAAAAAAAAAAACAGGAAAACTGAATTTGCAGCAAAACTAAATAGCCGAAACAGAACATAGTTATAGCCAGCGGTTTTTAAAACTACTTATTTATTGCATTTATTCTTGGTATTTAAACTAGGATTCGTAAAATGTGAAGGTTTTGTAAAGCATTTTAGTCAATGTTTGTAATGGCATGGAAGGCAAATAAATTTCTAACTTGATACAGCACTTAATTATAGAATATAGTTGTATTTTCAAAGCTAAAAGTATGTTTGTCGTGAGACAGATTATTCTTGCACATTACTATATAGACAAATCTTGTGCGATTAAACGGAATTCAGTTCGTAATAAATCTTAAGAAATTTATTGTCTTGTAAAAATTTAAGAGTAAAATTTGGATTTTGAAGTGAAACGTAGGAGACGGGAGTTCAAAATTATGATCAATTAATATCTAGAGAGGGATCCTAATAGAGCAGTGATATATGCAGTGAGGCTTGTGGAGATGTTTGTCGAATGGAAATCCTTGGAGTCCAGATTGATGTATGTAGTATGATGGAGTGAAGAGTACATATATCTATGTGGAAACGATATCCGAGGGATATGTAAAATATGCGTGTGAATAGAAAATTAAATATGTAATTGTTGATTTAAGAAGTCTGTTCTGCTTTAGGGCAGTATAAGAATGGAAAAGAATGAGGTGCCATGGCATCGGGGCTGTCAGCGTGTGGGTCATGAGTGAGGTGCCGTGGGATCAGGGCTGTCTGCGTGTGGGTCATGAGTGAGGTGCCGTGGGATCGGGGCTGTCTGCGTGTGGGTCATGAGTGAGGTGCCGTGGGATCGGGGCTGTCTGCGTGTGGGTCATGAGTGAGGTGCCGTGGGATCGGGGCTGTCTGCGTGTGGGTCATGGTCGGGGCTGTGTGAGAGTGTGGGTCATGGTCGGGGCTGTGTGAGAGTGTGGGTCATGGTCGGGGCTGTGTGAGAGTGTGGGTCATGGTCGGGGCTGTGTGAGAGTGTGGGTCATGGTCGGGGCTGTGTGAGAGTGTGGGTCATGGTCGGGGCTGTGTGAGAGTGTGGGTCATGGTCGGGGCTGTGTGAGAGTGTGGGTCATGGTCGGGGCTGTGTGAGAGTGTGGGTCATGGTCGGGGCTGTGTGAGAGTGTGGGTCATGGTCGGGGCTGTGTGAGAGTGTGGGTCATGGTCGGGGCTGTGTGAGAGTGTGGGTCATGGTCGGGGCTGTGTGAGAGTGTGGGTCATGGTCGGGGCTGTGTGAGAGTGTGGGTCATGGTCGGGGCTGTGTGAGAGTGTGGGTCATGGTCGGGGCTGTGTGAGAGTGTGGGTCATGGTCGGGGCTGTGTGAGAGTGTGGGTCATGGTCGGGGCTGTGTGAGAGTGTGGGTCATGGTCGGGGCTGTGTGAGAGTGTGGGTCATGGTCGGGGCTGTGTGAGAGTGTGGGTCATGAGTGAGGTGCCGTGGGATCGGGGCTGTGTGCGGGTAGTGAGTGCAGTGTCGTGGCTTCTGGTTTGTGTGCGGGTAGTGAGTGCAGTGTCGTGGCTTCTGGTTTGTGTGCGGGTAGTGAGTGCAGTGTCGTGGCTTCTGGTTTGTGTGCGGGTAGTGAGTGCAGTGTCGTGGCTTCTGGTTTGTGTGCGGGTAGTGAGTGCAGTGTCGTGGCTTCTGGTTTGTGTGCGGGTAGTGAGTGCAGTGTCGTGGCTTCTGGTTTGTGTGCGGGTAGTGAGTGCAGTGTCGTGGCTTCTGGTTTGTGTGCGGGTAGTGAGTGCAGTGTCGTGGCTTCTGGTTTGTGTGCGGGTAGTGAGTGCAGTGTCGTGGCTTCTGGTTTGTGTGCGGGTAGTGAGTGCAGTGTCGTGGCTTCTGGTTTGTGTGCGGGTAGTGAGTGCAGTGTCGTGGCTTCTGGTTTGTGTGCGGGTAGTGAGTGCAGTGTCGTGGCTTCTGGTTTGTGTGCGGGTAGTGAGTGCAGTGTCGTGGCTTCTGGTTTGTGTGCGGGTAGTGAGTGCAGTGTCGTGGCTTCTGGTTTGTGTGCGGGTAGTGAGTGCAGTGTCGTGGCTTCTGGTTTGTGTGCGGGTAGTGAGTGCAGTGTCGTGGCTTCTGGTTTGTGTGCGGGTAGTGAGAGTGCAGTGTCGTGGCTTCTGGTTTGTGTAACCGTGTAAATAATTACAAAAGGAATATTGCACCTTGTTTGAATGATGCATGTGCATTGAAAAATGATTATCATTAAAGAATGAAGGAATAATGGATGCGAAATAGTATTGCTGAAAACGAGATAGTGAAGGGTGGTTCCTAATGAAGTAATATTGAATGGGTTTCCTAGAGGGTGGTTGGTCATAGAGAAACAAGTTATAATCGAAAGAAACGGAGAAAATTAGCAAATACGAAATCTTGAAAGAAAGTGATAGATTAGCGTCAAATAAGGAATAAGATAAACAGATAAAAAAAGGATTTGGGAAAGGTTGTCATTAACGCAGAAATAAACAAGACAATAATTTAAAACTCTCAGGTCGGGAAAATGCTAAAATATTTTTTACGCTTTATGAATGTTTTGCATTTTCCTTCTTGAATTCTTGATTTAACCTAAATTTAATCCCTTGTGTTAAGTCGGGTAAATTAAAGATTAGAAATTTTGATTGTATATTTTTCGAACAAACCGGGAACATTCAATAGCGTTTTGTTCCCTTATATACAGCAAAATGTTTCGTAAAATCCGTACATAAAAAAACTTTTATGTATAAAAATCACTAAATACAAATATGCTTATCAAATTCATTGTCAAATGCATGTGAAGGCATTTAATTGCCATACTGTTTTTTATTACTAGCGTGAAGCTTCTACACTGGAAATGAACTCAAGCTCTTCATATTTCTCTAAAATATAGTTGATTTAACAAATGAATTTCATTAAATGCATTAATATAACATTAAGTTCAAACTATCGAAGTTAAAAGAAATCAGCTTTTTTCAATAAAAAAGATTTCTTCGTGACTTCAGAAAAATAATCTAAGCATCTGAATTATTACTGGATTTCTTTTTGACATTTGGATTTAAACCTTCAACTCTTGTTAATGTTTCAAGTTCTACTCGATATATACAGAACATCCTCATGTAATAACATACAATTCTAGATGCACCTTTTCTTTCCGAATTAATTCTCAATGCATTTACTTATTTCAATAGATGAAGAAACTAATTACAGCAAAATGGTTTAAAATTTGCCATACATTTGTATGAAAACCTAATTATAGGACTAATGGTATCCGATGTGTTTAAAATAAAGCAGAGGAAATAAAGAACATCGAATATTAATAAATATCCATTTTCAAAATTTGAGCTTTGAAAATTATAAACATACTAAATCATTGACAATTTATGCATTGCGACACGGCGTAATCGAATAATCGATCAACTGCACGATACATTGCTATCTGATTTGGGAATTCAGTATGCTATTCTCAATAGAATGAGGTTTCATCTTTACGAAATTAAGACAGATGGTGATAAATATTTTTACGTTTAATATTTTGGAATTCGGAATTTTCACAATTGTAAAATCAGGTGAAGTTTACAATTGTATAGATAGTTGAAAAATCGAATTCTTGCCAGAACATCTTGGAAATTTCTTTCAAATGTTGATATAATCAAATTCTTGAATTAAAGACATTGAGAAAAAGCCAAAGGAACATGAAATGCTTATTTCTTTATAATATTTATATTTCCCTTTATCATTGAAATTATCAAAATGGCTCCTCTAATAATTGAATTTCGTGTACTATATGCAAGAGACAACATTCTACATTTCTGTATTTTCATTCACTCAATTGATTCAATGTGAAATTTAATTCGTTTTTAATTCAACTTAGCTATGTAATTGACAATATTACAAATCGAGATTCTTTTAATCTAAAATTATCCTCAACGTATTGCATGTATATTCTGAAAATTTCCAGGATAAAATGTTCGAGTGGCACGACTGCATTGAAGTTGTGATAATTTGTTAAAATGACAAGAAACGCTGTTTTTTAGCAATTGCTGTTTCCAAGTGATTAAATTAAACTCGGCTTTTCATAATTTTAGAGAAATTTGTTTTATATGTAGGGAAGATTTTCAACTGAATATTTCAGTTTAATTGGTTCCAACTGAACTGTAATCATCTCTTAAGTAATATATAAAGATTCATCTTTCATATTGTTGTTCCAATGTCCATTAAGATGGCGGATGAAGCAGAAATTTGATGGTTATGCATAGATTTCTCCAAGAACTGTAAAATGGGCATAATAATTAGGACATTCTAATAATTTTTATTATTAAAATTAAATCATTGGAAATAATTTGCACATGAATTGAAAGTAGAAATTTTTAGTTAAGGAAAGTAACATTCTTATAATTTTTTTGCACCACAAATTATAAAATATGAGTTTTATAGTGATAATTAATATTGGAAAACTCCATAGCTATCATGAGTATACAAAGAAATAGCAGGTATCTAATTCTCTTCTGCTAGTTTAAGAAATAATCAATTTATCAGAATAACATCGGAAAAACTAAAGAATGCAACATGTTAAAATAAATCTGTGCATTTCTTTCTGAAGCTTTCCATGTCTCTTCTCGCTTCCCATGTCGAAGCTTTCCATGTCTATCCCATTAATTTACACTTGCTAAGCATACGCGAGTACTTCTTTTATTTATATTCCAATCTTAACCGATTTCCAGCAGATTCTAATCTTTTACCTTGCTTCTAGAACCAGTTTCTAAAAGCACTCCAGATATATAAAAAATTGGATAGTATTATCCTTTAAATTGTTAAATGTAGTATTAGAAATTGTGTAGGATGAGGTTTGAATTGCTGATTAATGGGCAGATGTCTGCAAAATGGAAGTTGGTGTTCCTTACTTACAACATTCTCTTGTATATCTGGCGTCGCTCTTCATTTACACAAAAGAAAGCGTTTTTGGCCTTATTTGTACGGATTCAGTCGACTCCAGCTATCATGGATGCGAACGAGGATATTGTATCGAATATCAGCGAAGTTCTATCAGTAAGTATATGAATTATGATTATACAGGGTCATTTAAAATGCTTGTATAATTTGAATAATCATTGCTTAAATAGTTGATATGCCTTAAAGCTTCATAATTTAAATTTATTTGTATAAATTTAAAAAGGGAAACTATGAACTGTTAAAAATCAGTTGCTAGGCAAGTATTGTATAGAGAAACAGAATAACAATTGATGTTAAGTATATCGGCTCCTATTTAGATGCTTGAATGTCCCTTTTCCCAAGAAGTCCATTTGGGTGAGCTTTAATGAATATGGCGGAATTCAGTAGTATTTTTCTTCCTATATCTTTGCATTTTGTAAAAGTCTTTTTGAAATTACAACATTAACAAGATGGTTCTTCAAAATCTTAATTATCTCTAAGTACGGCATAAAGTATTCGTCTTGTGTTGTACGATCAGCTTGATCTTTCAAGAAATTTTTCCAAGTTTAAGTTTTTCTTATAAGAAGGTTAAATTAAACTGTACGCTGAGAAGCTACAATATAATCAAGTTTGTTCGATGCTAGAGCAATTAACGTTTAATTTTGCTTTTTCCATTATGAAAGTTTTGTTCATAATTCAATTGTAAATTTAAAAATGAAACTGCTGACTTAATAAAATACCTGTGACTGCAATAATTTAAGAAACTTTATTTTTTTTTATTAAGGGTTTATATGCAATAGCTATTCTGCAATATCTTTCTGCAATATCCATCAAAATTAAGACCCTGTTATTTATAACACAATCGTTTATAAATAACGATTGCATAACATTTTCAAAAAAATTCGTTCATTCTTTATAACATCGATCGATTTTGAAGAACGGAGGTTAATTAATCGAGATTTGAAACTCGTGACATTAAAATTAAACGGGGGGGGGGGGAGGAGCAAATCTAAAGTATTGGATATATGCAATTATGTTAGAAGTTGCCAACCTTTATTACACCTTTGCGTCTTTTTGATAACATATTTTACAACTATAATCAAATGTTTCAATCGAATCAAGTGTATAATCAAGAGTTTCAATCGAATCGATCCTTAATTCTGATTTAAATCTATTTCTCGTCTCTCATGGAAGGAACTTAACTAAAATGACTGCTTTCTGAAGAATATTGAGATATTATCTAAAAATTTAAATAAAGCTGGTTATTAAAATTTACCTTTTGTATAAAATTTTCTTAAAATGTAAGCATTTAAAAAAAATTCTTCTATAAATTTTATTCACATATTTATTACTTGCTATTTCCAGGAAGTCGAGAATTTTTTACAATTGATAAGCAAAAACTAAAATTTTAAAGAATCTTTTAAAAATTGGCAATCTACAAATACATATTTGTAAAATTTGTACGAATAATTTTGAACCAAGACCTCTCTTGTCGAAATATGCTTTTTAGATTATTTATACAATAGCTTCTACATAACCCTGGGAAACCTAAAATATTCCTGAACATAATATTTAATGTAAAGAATTAAAGGTAATGATTAACTTCTGAGTCTTCAGAAGAGCATCAAGCTTCATAACCAGCCTTGAATATGGAATAAATGCTCGTAGAACATCGACTAGTGAACGCTCTTCAGTGCCAAAGATCTAATTTCTATTTCGTTAAATTATCTTGACGCCTAAAAGAAGCAAACCTACTCCGTTTTTAAATAAACTTCATTTACAGAAAGACTAGTCAAGACTTCAATCAATACTGTTCAAGAATTCAACTCGCTAATTATGTAACTTTAATATCTGATAAAGTAATTCAATGGCTACTTTCTCTTTTCAGATATTTTATCTTCAAACTGGTACTTCAAACTTTTGAACAAAGCTTGGAGAATCTCATTTTGAACAATAGCAAAGCTTGACCCTGGTCTGTGTTGAAATCAAGCAATCAACCGTTCTGATTTATGGAGAAGTTTTAGGACTTCTGGTACTATATCAATTTGAATGCCAAATGTTTCATTATCAACAAATTACTACTTTAGAGTAGAAATATATTTTACATCATCCTGACCTTTTTATGGAAAGACAATTCTTTCAAATGTTTGTCAGAATTTGTCATAACTGATGCCATAAGTTTCTCTCCTACGCTTTCTTCATTAAATGATGCATGCATTCCAATTTCCAACTAGCAAAAAGCTGAATCTTCGTTCTTCTCTGCCTTACCAGAGCAGGTAGCTAAAGCGATGTCGGCATTTCGTAGAAAAAAAAAACTTGTATGCTACAGAATGTTGTAATAATTTGTGTAAAAACTTATGGTAAAATCATTGTACCATAGGTTGTATCGTAACACCTTTCTTTTGATAGCATGGAAGAAAACTTTAGGAACTTCAAGTCCTTGATGCTTAGCTTTCGATTTTTGAAAAATTTATCAGTAATTTGAAAACATTTTTGGATGCTATGCGAATATTAACAACCAAGATTTTTTGCATGTGTAAAGTATGTGTATTATGTTTATGCATCCTTCAAAATATGTTAAAGGTTTCAATATTTTTTTAAATTGGTCTGAAAAAATAGTACTAAATATTCTAATCTTGATGAAAATATAGTGCAGAATTGTTTATTTTTATACATTTATCCTTAATTTAGTATTAAGTAATCAGACAATGCTACGTAATATAGAAATATTTGTTGCATATCTGTTGAAACTTTTTTCTGCTTCATGTCTTGGAGGTCTTTTCCTTTTCCTGGATCAATGCTATTTTGTGACTGGGCATAAATGATCAAATCAACATTTCACTTTTTGTAAAAGCCTGTAACGCTTGATTAAAATACCTACAATTTATCAAATTCAACTAATATAATTTTTGGGAACCCAAAAGTTCAAGACCGATTTGAATTTTTAATAGACTATATCAATATTTCTCTTGTTTAATTGAGTATTAACGAAAAATATTTGACAAAAATGGATATTGCAAATACTTTTTTGCATTTGCCAAAATAAGATCAAATTTATGTTGGAGGTTGATCAAGTAATCTGTTCTGAATTTTCAACAAAACGCAATTAAGTAGAATTATGTGCTGTATCTGCATTAATTTTGCCTCTAATGAGAATTTTTTTTATATTGAGTACTTGAGCTGATATTTCAGCCCAATTTGATCGTGAAGAGATAATCGCCCTGTGTCTATACAACTAAATTTAAACTTGGTTTATCAAAATTGCAGTGGATACTTATTGTGTTCTGGATATAATGTTGGCAAAATCTGGAGGAAAGAGATCCACTCTCCATTATAAATTTACCATTACATCAAATAACTTAAAATGCCACCCAAAATCTCTTCAGAAGGTAGAAAAAAAAGAAACAGATGCTCTAAAAAAAAGTTTCCGGCCAAATATGTTCTTTCGTTTTAATGGATGTCACATACTTGTGTCTTTTGGGAACTGCGGCAGATCGTGGCTTCCCCTGCCATCCTCAAGAAAGTAGTGTTAGTGTCTCACCTAACTAACCGCCGTTTCTCACTGGTTAGTTTAAGGACTTCCATGGTCTCTATGTTCTTGCTTTTTGGCAGAATTTCATTCTTTACCCAAAACCAATTACATATATGCATTAATTTATTTAATTTTGGCTTTTGTGCCATTACACTTATGGAATGATCTATCCCGTTCCTGGACAATGAAGCAATATTCAGAATTTGCATTTGAAATTTTTGTCAGCAGTTGCTTTGTAAATATTAAAACAATGCTGAATTTCTTAAATTTCTGATTTAAAAAAAATCTTAATTATAACGGTTCCATTTCGAAGTTGAAAGGGTGTACAAAGATATTCATTAAGTTATTGTAATAAAGCATAAAGATATTTAAATTCTCTTATATTTTTAAAATTTTAATTTTTTGAAATGTTTAATGCGCTAGAAAGTAGAGCCTATTTATTGCATCCATATAAATCTTAAAATTAAATTTTAATAATTTAACTTAAGCATTCTGAGTAGCCAAATATTTAAATATTTAATTTATTCTAAATATTTTTCGAGATCTGATTGGCTTAGCCGGCAAGTCAATCCGATCTCTTTCAATGAGTTTTTTTTTAAGAAAAGCTATTGGTTGCCATGCCTGATCACCATGGTGATCAATAAGTTTCAGAAAGAAATGCGATTGGTTTTCGTAATTAGTAAAGATAAAGAAAAAAATGTTGCTGCAAATCTTTTTTTTTTATTATTAAAATAGTGTTTAGAAACGAAAGATATTAAACGGATGCAATAAATAAAAAGCTGCAATCTTTGATTCTTTCATTAATATAGTTAAAATTAATATTTTTAATAAAGTTATTTCTAATTAAATGTAAGAATTTAATTTTTCCAAAGTTAAAGAATCCCTTTTAAGAATAATGTATTTTTAACAGCTTGTAAAGGGGAATTTCATATAATTTAGAGCAATAGCTAATGTGTATTAATTCTTACAAATATACTGTAAATTTAAACTCTGAAGGATGAATCGACCCTCGTAATTTGCAAACTATTTTTCTTTGAAATTTCCCTAATTTTATTGCAACTACATGGCACTATTTAATAATGCAGTTTTCCTCGAATGATAAGAAATATGTAAAATGGCTTGAATAACATGAAACATTAAAATATTCCATGCATAAATACAGCTTAAATGCTTATTTTTGCTTCCAATTTGTGTTCTAATTCTATGTTGTCATACTGAGTGGAATTTAAAATAAGTTTTCAGTTACAATGTATTGTATCTTAGGCGAAAAAAGACCTTTCAAAAGTGGATTCAGCATTCTAAACCACTTGCGGTTAACAAGAAATTCATCAAGTGCATTTAAAACTGTCCACTGTAGTTCACAGCAGGGCGACTCAAAGTATCTTTTGGAAATAGGGAAAGGTTTTTACCTTCTAAATGAAATCAATCTTTCAAATAAGACTATGCACGTAACCATATTCTAATGAACAATCCCAATCGACAGGTCATGAACACCATTTTTATATCTAACAATTGCCTGCAGGCATGTGTGGCACGTCGTCGGCGATTCAGGGATAAATGTATCTGGACGCAAGTGACACGTCTTTTTACTGCAAGTGGCTAAAGGCTGTGTGATGTGATAAATCTATGAATACTACATTATATTATTTAATTGCAAATATATATTAAATTATAAATGTTGGAAGAGCAAAGAACTTTCTAAATGCGATTGATCAGTGCTATTTTTGTATACCTATCGTAATATAAATTGAATGTGATCCTACAATGCAAAACGTTTTAGAGCTTAACAGTTTTACGTTACAAACAAACGTTTTAAGCTTAACAGATTTAGTAAAATTTAACAAAAATGTAGTTTCAGTATTTGTTATACTTAAGCATGAAATGAATCGATCTAAATTTATGAAGAAATTTGAAATCAACTTCTCATATTTTGATATACCAGAATTTTGTATAATTTTGGTTCTCGAAGGCCATATTCGATATTTTCAGAATATGTTTACCAATTTATTTTAATCTTGTTTCATCTGTATGATTCCATTTGTGATTTACAGAATTTGTTTAATCCCTTAACAGCTCTTTTTATATTCTAGTCAGACGACATGTTTCGTGTTTGTTGTCTGTCACAATTCCTATATAATGTTTGAGGTTTTTGTGAATTATGATCCTTGTATCTCAAATTATAGTTTCTTAGGAACATACAATTTCAGACAATAAATGAGAAGGGATAACTTGATGCTGGGCACGAGGATTAAGAGGTTACTATTTCTTTATTTGTAATAATGAATTTAAATAAAAACTTTATATTCTGTACTTTAATATATAAATTGAAATTGTTATTAAATTTGATTTCAGAATTTTATTATATATGTTTTTTTTGTGTATTTATTCAAATTTATATTAAATGGCTTTATTTTTTCAATGTTCTATGAAAAATATTATGAAGTGCGTAAATATTATGCAGTAGAACACGGTTACATTAATTGAACTTTTTATTTTTGTGAAAATGAATCTGTTTTGTTTGTATAGAATTTAAATTTTAATATTGTTTTCGTGAAGCAAGTTTTAATCTGTGTATCGCCGAAATTGTTAATAAATTCTCCTTATTTGATTGTTTTTTGTTCGATGTTATTACTATATTAGCTATAAGTTATGCATCTACCTTAACCCAATTCAGGCATATTAATAGCAATTTTATAACTATTCACACAAAATAATTTCGCTCAATTTCATCATTCGCAAATTAAAATAAATTATTAAAAGGATGCAAATGGTTGAATCACTTCGTGAAATCACTTAAGATTTCAGTTCATTTTCACTTAAATGAAAACAATATTTCAACTAAAAATTGCGCAATTGTCCTCAGTGTAAGTAGCCCATTAAAGCCATTAATAACCAATGAAGGAAAAATTTCTCTGGGATATGAAATAGAGGAATTCCCTGGATTATAAATGATCCTCGGTTTAGCCATTTGACTTGAAGTGACCGACATTTATCCACAATTTGACCGGTAGTAGTAAAATAATACTGAAAAAAAATTTCGAAAACGAAGTTTATAACACTTTTTCCAACAAGATTTATAGCTTTCAAAGATATGATAGAACTCGATTTTCAAAAGTATTCATGCTATATATCACTTCGAGTCAGAGAAACATATTTTTGAAATTGTGTTGTTACTCGCTCAGTTATTTAGTTCTCTTTATTCGCTCCAAAAATATTTTATTCTAGACTGAAAAAAACTTGGTACGTATTAATGGAATCAAATTTGTAGATTTCTTTCAAAACTGAAAGTTCATTCGCCCTGTGTTTAAGCATAAGTGAACAAAAGTAACTTGGTGTAGTTTAAGCATCTAAAGTTTGCATTTTTATAACATTCAACTAAACTTGTCCAAGAGACTCCTTATTAGTTTGTACTTTAGCATGCAAGTAAATGCGGTAGTTCAAATGCAGTGACTTAGATAAACGACGTTTGGCATGTTATCTTGTTATTAAAGTTATAAGTTTTGGTTAGTTATACAAAAAAAATGTCCAAAATGGCTGGTTTTCGTTATATTACAAAGTGCAGAACGCTGATTAAAAATTGCTTACAGGAATATTAACTATTTAGAGTATGCAAGAAAGCTTCGGAAAAACCACACCCGCTGGTTTAAGTTTAGTTTTTAACAGATTAATTCCATACATTTTTCTTGCATGCATCTACCATCATGCAATTTTAATTTTGTAATTTATATACTACGAATAGATTCATATGTTTGAGTTATTTTCAGAGATTGTTCTGTAACTAGCCATCTTTAATAGTTATTTTCCCCTCTAAAATAGAATAATTCAATTAAATCGACGGAATAAAAACTTCGTGCGTTTAAACTACCCAGTGAATTGGTTTAAAATTGAAATTACCGAGCCCATTTCTTTTTAAATTACCGAAAAATTTAAGACTTCTAAATCAAGCAAAATATTGAAAACCAAATAAAATTTAAAATGATTTCAGATTTATCTTATTAAGCAACGGCATATAAAATTCATATCCAAAATTCGTCAAAAAAAGTAAATGCTGTGACTTCAAATAGTCTTTTTAAACCATGTTGCTATCTGTACAAATGTATAAATTGTCATGAGAATTCTGTTTAATTGGGCACACAAGATATTGGTTACATAATTAGGATCGACTTCGCTCAATCTTTTCCTTTAAAACATAAAAATAGTTGCAGCCCTTTAGCGTTTTCTTATTCTTGGAGCAAGAAATTCTCCTGCTTTTTTTTTTCAATTACCCGATATCTGACCACTCAAGAACTATTTTTATTCTTCTTTTCCAGGATGAAGAATCTTCTTATCTCTCAGGTATGCTACAATTTTTCAATTTTTTGTCAACACGAGGAGTCTTGCATTCCTTACTTACCAGTTTCGTTAATTATAATTTTGATAGTAAATTTAAAATTAGTTAAAACAACTAAGAGCAGTGAATTCGGTTAACAATAATAAGGTTTCATTTCGCAGTTTAAACTTGCAACTTGTTGTCTTTGGCACCTTTTGGTTCGTGGACAATTTTTCAGTTAAATATTTTTTATAAGTTGCTCTTGATAACTTCCACATAAAGTGTTTTTAAATTTTAATAATTTGATAACCATTTAAGACCTATCTTAAAAGCCTTATACCGTTCCATTCATTGCATAATACATTTCCGTAATTTTCTCTTACCTAAGATGTGAACTTTAATTTGGAAAATGGAAGTACAGAGGCGGTGGCAGCAATTTTCCGACGGGGAAGGGAGAGAGGCAAATAATATTTCTCAAATTTAGCTTCAAGATGCCACATAATAATCAATTTTACATTTTAAAAGTAATTAGCTTAAATAATTATTAAAAAACTAATTATAATAAGTAATTATAATAAATGGTGATTTATTACATGCAATTTAATTATGTAAGTTTCTTTAACTTTTTTATGCAAATTCTGTTAAAATTTTTTGAAAATCAATTTTTTTAGTATGTATGTTTACTGCCCATAACAGCTAGAGAGTTCAAACGATCTTGATTTCTTGATGCCAAGTGCTACAGTTATCAATTCAGAAAAGATTAAAAATAAAGTCGAATAATTAAAATCAAATGCAGAAATTACCAAAGAAAAACTAATAAAAAGCGTCAACATATTTTTAATTAAAGGTTTAATAATGAAAAATCTAAGATATATTTATAAATAAAGCAAAAGGCAGATATTTCAAGACAAGGAATTTAAAATAAGATAATAAAGCTCTACTCTGCAAAATTTTAAATAATATAACTGAAAAACATAGCATTTCAATTTATGGTTATTTACATATTAACGATCTATTGTTTCGTTTACTTAGCTCCCTTTTTTAAAAGATTCACAGGAATTTAATGTATTAGAAAGCGGAAGAACTGCCGCAAATCAAATACATAATGTTAAAATTATATATAAAATTTTACTTTATACCAAAATCCCTATAATTATTTTAATAATTGTGTAGAAAAATAAAATCGTATTATTTCCGACTAGTTAACATTGTTATATATACATAAATTATTAATTATACTGTTAAAATTTATATACATAATATATAAATTCAACCCAATTATTTTTAAGGAATTCAAATACAACAAATGTTCTTTTCTGTTTTAATAGGATTTATATTTGCAGAACCTTTTTTAGATATATTTAAGATATCATGTTTCTATAAATTAATAATTAATACAAGATTGAAGTAAAATAATAAGTAGGATATTACTCACCTCGTGCAAAGTAGATTTAGCTCTTCTATACAAGTTATAGTATTTTTAGCTCAGTCTTGTAACTGATTCGATTGAAAGTAACTATTTTGAAAAACCTTGTCTTAAACTCTGGTGACAGCTTGAGATATTTAGCCAATCGGAGCTGAGGGGATCGAGTGATTTTACAACTAAATTTCCCTCTGCCATAAATTTATGAGGGTCAGCCTATTTTAACCCCCTTTTTAACAGATGTGGGTCAGCAAGATACAAGAGCCTGGTAAAAGTTTTCAGTGTAGAAATAAGAAATTGCTTTATTTGCCTTATGGTAGTATACACAAGAAGTAGTGCACTGTTAATGCTTCAGAACAGAGTTCTTAAGAATTTATTCTAGAAAGACGCACATTTTACAGGGGAGGAAGAAAACTCGGTAAACTATATCTTTATGCTTATATTTTTCTAACATTAAATATATACGTTAAAGAATATTGACAGAACAGAATATTATAGAAGTATATATATTTTTCTAACGTTAAAATACCAAAAAAGCAAAAAAAAAAAAAAATTGTCACGGAAAGATTAAAAAATATGTAGTTTTTCAAAAAGATATTTTATTTTCTTTTTTTAGAGAAGCAATTCTTATGAATCATGCATAATGCTTTTTAAAATTCCATGCTGACGAAAATCAAAATTGCATATTTTTCAGAAGAAAGAATAAAAAGGAATTTTAAAATAATAATAATAATAATAATAAATAATAATAAAAGGAAATAATTTTTTTCGAAGAATGAATATTTCGTGCTCTTGTTATAAAAATGAGTTCTTAAATTTCATGAAAGAACTTATGATCTGAATAATGTAATTATTGAAATGCTTATGAAATGAATGCTTATTATATGAAATGCTTATAATGCGTATCCATATTTAAAAGAGCTAATAACTTAGAATTTAAGAATGAAAATATTTCTTTGTTTAAATGTAATTCATCGAACTTAATTGTTTAACAAGTTCCTTCATGAAACTACATATGTCTTACAGGAAAAAGAAATTTCATAATTGAGATGGAAGGAATGAAAGTCTAATTCATTTTTAAAAAGCAAGCAGAACAAAAAGTTAAAATGTGCAAGTGTTAAGCTAGAATAATTTGTTTTTGTACCTGTTAGTACTTGCTATTAAACTCATTTTTCAATTATTATTTACTTCTTAATTCTTTCGTTAGAAATTATGTTACATTTAAAAAAAATTATTTTAATATATAAAGAAAATGCAAAATTGATGACTTCTTTTTAAGTTATTCAGAAAGGAAAATTTTTAAAATGTGCATTTTTATTTAAAAAAATTATATTTGTGTTCCCTGCTCGTCAAACTATCTTCAAAAACTCGGTAAAAAAATTGTCAATATCTTGAGAGAATTAAAAAAATAAAATCTTAATATAAATTCATTCATTGCGGCCGTGTATATATGTTGTAGATCTAAAGAACTGAGCCGAAATAAATAAAACCTTGTATTCTTATTATTTGAAAAAGAGAAAGAATACAGTCAACTTTTCAAAGTATGGAAGTTAGTTAAATATTCATTTAATTAGAATACACCGAAATTTTATCATTTTTCTGTAGTAACTTCAGAGCAAATTATTCTACAAGAAATGGTTTTATATCATCTTAAAATTAAAACTTCTTTTTATTCAATGATGCAGTTTCCTTTCTCCGATTTTTGCTTATTTTTTTCCAAATTTAAGAAACAATTAAGTAAATGCGAAAGATTGTGAAAAAATGAATTTTATCGGCATTTTTTAAAAATAGTCTGGTTTAATTGACATTCTGATTTTACTTAACATGAGACACTACAAGTATTATGTATAGTATAATATTTTATAAGAAATGATCTTTTTCTTTAATTTTAAAACTCTTACTAATGAAGTATTTTGATTGAGAGCAACGCCGGATGTATAAACTAGTAGTTTAATAAATACAGACAGACAGAAAACGAGAATAAACAGAAATCTACAGAACATTGTCAACCCATTTACATAAAGGCAAGGACGTATTTGCAAGCACTCAACATATGTCTCTCCCTTTTATCTTGAAAGGAGTGTTAGAAACGAACATCCCCTTCAATAAGAAAAGTGGAACTATTTTCCGAATTACTGTTGCAATTCTTCCTCCCCCTTCTTTTGTGATCGCAGGGTACGTTCTTTATAGAAGGAAGAAGGAAATTATAGAGTCTGTCAGCCAATTAAACACGAACAAAACCTCACTGATTTGCAAGCACTCAAATCTGAGAACATGAAATAACGTTTTTTTAATATTCTGAATTGTAAATGAATGTAGATTTTATTTAGAATATGTTCAAGTAAAATATTCCTATAAAAAAAATGTCTTTGCACCAAAAAAAAAAAAAAAATTCTTGGATACTCCTGAAGTTGTAAGGGGCCTTAGGTAGTAGCCTATTCTACCTATTCGATAATCTGGCCATGTAATCCCCAATCTAAAAGAATGTTTTAATTAAGCAAAATATCGCCATTGAAATATCTTCCAAGCACGCGCGCAGGAACCATATAAAATGTGAAATATATAACGGGATGTGATTGCTTTTTAATATGGACGAAGAAATCTTTATAACTTAAATATCTTGTAAGTATTAAAGTTCTTCCGTTTATAAATGCCATAGTAATATATGTAAAATGCGTTATGAACAACTTCTTTAATCATCGTTATATTAACACACTTTATCCAAAGTGCAATAAATATTCAGAAGTAGTTCGAATTATATAATTTTTAATGCAGTATGTGACAGCATAAATGGGTTTTATGGCAAAAATATGGAACATTAAAAAAAAAAATGTCATTTTCAAAGTGATAAAGCAACATAGCTTTGACACGAGCATATTATTTTCAAATGCTTTATTGGTTCATCAAACAAACAATCAAATATAATCTAAAATGTTCTAATTTAGGAAATTTTATCTTTGTTTTTAATTCAGAATTTTAGATATTTTTATATCATATTATGGAAAATAGAGTGTAGAAAAAATATCTCTCTTATTTGAAGGACTTTCCGAGAATTCAAAAGGGTGATAAGGCTCTAAGCAAAATTTCATCTACTTAACACTTTAATTTTTTAAGATTGCTGTGCAGTATTTATATAACGACAACACTAATGAAGAATCCCTCCCTGTGGAATAATTACTATCCTTAAATGCTGATCATTTAACAAATAAAATAATACGAACCTTTAAAATAAACGATATGAAGTGGATGAATATGATAGTCAGGGGCAGAATGTTTCTCATTTCTGATAAAAATAGTAATACATATGAAAAACGTTAACATATGATTCAATAGAAATTTAAACCATTATTCATTAAATTGATCTTAGCTTTAAGGACAGCTTTTCAATTATCTAAAGTAAAGCTTTAACCCTTTTGGAATCTTTAAAAAAATATTTTAATAAAAATGAGGGGAAAAATCACGATTACAAACAGTTTGTTGCAAAACAATATCAATTTACCAAAAAATAGATATTAAAGTTAAAAAAAATTGCCCTTATATTAAAAAACAAACAAACTTCCTAATAGAATCTTCTGAAGAGGAAAAAGGAGTCGGCCATTATGAAACATACACTTAAGCAGGTATACTTAATTTGGCTTCATGCAATCATTGATTAAATAAAATAAAAACTAAGGCAATAAATTGGAATATTAACAATAAAAAATTTATTAAACACATAAAAGCTAATTCTTCCTTTGTAAACATGTTTCTGATATGCAATATATGCATTATTTACATTTTTGCAAGATGATTATCGCAATCATAGACGAAATTTTGGCTGAAATAGACCGCAGTTTCAGAGGCTGAGACAAATCCATCATAATAGGTTAGTGAGCTGTTGTTCTCAGATGTCCGAAATCCTAAAGAAAGAGAATATCCATCCTTTCATGCAGTTTTATGAAGCAGAAAACCTGTCGATAAAGCTGAAAAATATGAAAAATGTTGAGACGAAAAGCTATCCAATAAGCTTGTTATACTCTGTTTCACCCTAACTTGGCAGTATTGTAAAAGGTAGAGAATGTGACGCTCCGCGTTGGGAAAAAGTTCCCCATCAATTCCGACTTTAAAATAGTTAAAATGCGCAGAAATTTATCAAATAATATCATTCATTACAGAAATCCTTTTTATCAGTATGTATTTAAAATTATTCTCAAATTAGAAGTGCTTATCTGTTAAGAATTTTGTAAATAAAGCGAACGAATAAAACTAAAAGATTGACATAATGAATTCCACTTTGGCTAGAACCGGTCTTCAAGGTCAAATATTTGGCGCGCTTTTCTTTTACGTCTCCGCCAACTCAGCTTCATTCAGTTCGCAACCATTATCATCTTTCGTACTTTTTTATTCACGCTTTTTTACCAGCTGATATTTTTGATACTATTAATCACATTAGTAGTTATTAGTTTTGATTGTTGAATATTTATTCGATTCGTCATTTCTATTCACTTCTAAAATATCTGAAAAAGAGAAAGTGTTATCACCGACTACGCTGTCCACACCTTCAAGACGAGTGAAATCAACAAAAAGTGCAGCATGCAGAAACATAAATGTTTATTCTCGACTTCGAGAAAACCCTCAAGATTCTATCAATCAAATAGTCGATAAAGTTTCGCATCTTACAGGTGTTTCGCAATGAACAGTTTTCCTTTTGAAAAAAAGAAATAAAGGATCCAGTCCTTTAAGTACTCCTGAAAAAAAGCGCCCAGGCTCAGTAGGCAAACATTCAGGTCTTATAAAATATGATGATTTTACATTATCCTGTATTTGACGAAAAATCCATGCATTTTTTCGTAGAAATGAGATCCCAACATTAAATAAAGTTTTAAAAGATGTGAACGATGATACAGATATCTTTTCGAAAAACATTAGCTGAACTACGCTTTACAGAATATTGAAGGATTTAGTGCTTTCTTTTGAGAAACGATATGAAATAACTTTAATGATTCATTAAAATAATGTATCAATAATATTGAAAAAAATAAGGAAACAATTAATTCTCCGATAAAGTAATAATATAATAAAGTAAATAAATATTTACTATTTGGCGAAAAATCTGCGAGATGAAGTTTCGCCAGCGATCTGCATTTCTAGTAACTTTGTACTTTAAAGTAACCCAGTCCCCTGACAACGACGGCAATTCGGCATGCCTAGAATATACACTACTGCCAAGTTAGGGTGAAACAGAGTATAGAAAGGAAAACCACCTGTATTCGAATACGAAGTTGAAGTATTTTCTCAGACCAGGGAGGAAAAAGTCAAATGCTGATATAAGAATAAAATAACGTGAAAGCAATTCTTTAATACAGATTTTTAATAATACGTATTAGTTTTTTCCTTAACATTTGTAAAAAATTTTAAATAGTAAAAAAAATAATTAGAGGGCGAGAAAACATAACCGGAAGTTTGGCGACAATATGCGGAATATATCCGGTTTAATAGATAGCAGACAGCCGTGCGTTTGTTTTGATATTTGTTAGTTATGATATGAAGCTAAAAAATTAAGTTGTTGGATTGAATAATGTTGTAGGAAATATATAATTTGATAATTTCGAGAAGCTTCAACATGTCTGTTAGTCATCCATTGTTAAAGCAATTAAAAGGTACTTTCTTTTCCATTTGCAGATATGTATATTTCTTGAATGCTTCTATTGGATTTGAAAATTTAAAGCAATTTTTAAAAGAAACTAGTATTTTTTAAAAATCTGTACTTTTTAAAAATTAGAAAAATATATATTATATTTGTTGAAATTTATTCTACATTTTTTTACTAATTAAGAATATATAAGTTCAATACCAGAATTTATGACTAAGTACAGATTTTTTTTTAAATTTTTTATTTGTATTTGATTGAATATGCGATCTAAATTAAGTAGAGTGCTCCAATTTCATAAATCAATATTTGTGTACATGATGAATTATGTATGAGCTGTGTTGATTGCAAATATATTTCTGTGTTCAATGTGAATTCCTTTTTTTTATTTATTCAAGGACACTTTTCACTGTATTAACGAAAATAATATTGATGCACTATAGGTGAAATTATATTAAATATTTATAATTTTTAATATCAAATCGTTTAAATTGTGCAAATATAACTATTTTAAAGTGAAGAAAGATGTTTCTCTCCTGAGTCGAGTCACTAATTATCATTTCAGTCCAGTATTTTCTTAAAAATACTTTTTTTTCTTATAGTCATTCATTGTTCACCTCTATGAACAATACTTTGATGTATACAGTATTATATATATATCTTTCATGTTACATATAACATCAGAGAGGTAAAAAGTTAAACCAATGATCAAAGTTTAACAAGGAAGTACTTAAAACTTGTTTGAAAATTAAGGACTTTATTGAAACCTTTTTAAGAATATAATTATTGTTGTTAGTTTTAAGTATTCTTTTTAGGAAATTCTCAAAGAAGTAATGATTTGCTTTACATAAATGTTTTCTATTTATTATGATATTTATTATTTTCTATTTATTATGATAGAGAAAATATGAAAATTATATTAAGAATTTTACTTTTCTGTATAATTAACAACAAGGACCTGGATACTGTTTAAATAAGTGAATCCTTGCGAATAACTGTCCTTTTTTTAAATAAATTGAGAAGCAATACGCTTAAGTTATTAATGGGTTTAACTTAAACGTCAATAATATCTTATATGTTTCATGAAATTTTATAAATATGTCTGAAGAAAAACTTGCATAAATTAATAAGGAAATCTAAATAAAATATCCTGAATGAGTGCATTTAAACTAATGATTTAATAATTCATTATGTTTATAATTTTTTATATTAATAATATATATATATATATAAAATAGGTTTCATTGTTCCTACCTAATTCTACAACAGGTTGCATGACTCTATTATTATTATTTTTACTTTAGGTTCTAAAACTTCCATAATAGAAAATTTATTTATTTTGATTTTATTTTCTACTCTATATATAACTTAAGAGCATTATTTTATAATTTTAAAATGCAAACCTCTAGATCGAATGAAAGAACTTATAAAAATCTAAAAGACAATTTATTTATATTTATACATTTTAAATACAAATCAGACATATACCCATGTAGATTTTGTTTTATAAGAATGAATACCTAGAAAAGAATTAAAATTACATTAAATATTACTTAATTATGGTTCTATTAATGATGATAGTATATATTGAAAAATATGGCAAAACGTTTTTGTACAGTAAGAATATTTTTTTAGTATAGAATATGAAATTATCAATTACAACTGAAATCAGGATTCTCAACCAAATTCACCTTAAAGAATATTAACAGAAAATTTATTAAAATAGTCTATAATTTCTAAGAAAAAACCTCTTAATTTTTAAAACATGCTCATAATAGGGAGATAAGCAAATAAAAAAAAATTACAGTGAAATAATTAATATATTCCTAAATATTTATCAAGTTTTATTTTAGTATATAAAAGTGTTAGTTTTTCTCTAAATATTTCAACTAGTCTAGAAAAACAAATTAAAATGTAATTTTTATAATTTTTTTAATGCTGTTCATAAAATTTTTTTTAAAAACTACTTTTGGAAAATGAAATTCTTAAATAGTTGCTGCTTAATAATTTTTTAAAATCAAAATTTGCTTAAAAATTATATATATAAAAAAATTGTGACAAGGTATTATATAGTTAATTTTTTATAATTGGAAACTATCACTGTCACTTCTGCTCTTTATAAATTATTGAACTGATAACCTGAAGGGCATCATTATAGCTACTATCACATTTGGTGTAAATTGAAATGTAAAAACTCATACCAATGATTCAACTCACAAAGTACCTAACAGCTTCTAGATCTCAGGTTTGGTCCTCTGATAAATATATTTCTTTTTCAAGAAATAAAAGAGCTTCAGTGTTCTTGTGTCTGATGCATTTCCAAATAATTAAAGTATGGATATTATATTGTTTTAATGTAAATATTTTTCATGCTGAAAATGTTATATATAATTTTTAAAAATTTATTTAATTACATGAGCTTTGGCTTTCTTTTGAGTGCATATCCTTAGTAAGAGATTTAGCTTCAGTGTTTTTCCTTTGACTTGAGTATATAATGTTAGCATTTTTCCATAACAACTTCCAAAAAAAGATAGAATAAAAATCTTTTTTACGACATTTTTTAATAATACTAATTCAGGTGCCTTGCAACATTCCCAGAATTTTGATAATTTTCTAAAAAATATTTTTTGCATACTTTTCAATGATAATTTTCATTGGTGTAGTGAAATTTGAATTGCAATTTTCAGTCAAATATTTGATCTCTAATTTTTTTTTTTTTTTTCCATTTTTGAAAATGAAGGGAAAAAAGTTTCTGTTGCACATTACTTTTAGCTACCAGCGGTTCTCCAAATATGTTACTTGTATTTAATTTCAATTAAAGTCTTATGTAGAACTTGATGTTCATGACTTCCTTAAAAAAGTATTTTTAACGTGTCAAATTGTGATAAACATTAAAAAATGGGATATTTTAATAACTTTACATCTTTTTTCTTTATTACATATATGAATCTTTTTAATGAAATCAAGTATCATTGCATGAAATGTCATTAAAAAATAAAAGTAAATTTTCTAATTTCTCATTTTCTGCCTGTATTGGAACCTCTCTCATTTCACATGTAAACTGTATAACCTATATTTTAAACTTATGCCATGTTACTGATCTAAATTTTGCTAAATATATTAAATTAAAATTCTTCATATTTAAGTAATACTGGAAAAAAAGTTTCTTTAGGAAATATTAGAACAATGCTCATAAGAAATACAAGAAGTGTTTATTGAAGATGATCATATTTTTTTAAGGATTATTTTTTAAAAAATCAAGAAAAATTAAATTATTATTTCACATATTGCAATAGTATTTCATGGTTGTGACTTCACTTCTGAGGCCTTAATTAGCCCACCGCATATGCATTTTTTTCACTTTTGACACTGTTAAAAATAGATGTGACATGCAACAAATGCATCGAAATTTTGCTTTGTCTTAAAAAATTTGTTGCTGTCTTACCCTATAACACAACTAAAAGTTGTTTTAAAGTGTTTAAAAAAGAAAAGATAATTGATTACAAAAGAGGCAAATCATGTTCCAATAAATGATCAAATGAAACTAAACATCAATGTAACTGTTATGATATTGAGGGAAGGTAGTGAAATCACATGAAGAACTATATTAGAAAAACTGAACATTTAATTGGATGCCACTCATGTGATGTGTACAGAAAACCTGCACATTGGTTATGCTTTGGATGGTGGGTTTCTGAAACTTCTTGTCATTATCTTTCAAAAATTGACTTCGCATTTATTCCCATCCTCCTTGTTGCCCTGATTTAGCATAGAGTGATTTTTCCTTTTCACAGATTTGAAGAAATACCTCCAGACTAAACATTTTTCACCGTCAGAAGCAGTGGTGAAATTTACAAAGACCATATATATTTTGTGAAGAGCCATCGAAATTTGAAGTACAAATATTGGTTGTTATTTTTATAAATTTACAATCAATCATTATTGAACAATCTGCATTCCTACTTCTAAGTATAAATGGTATTCAAGGATGTATTTTTTATGATGTATAGAATACTTGTGTTTTATTTTTTCAAGTAGTATAAATGGATAGAATGGATATGTAATATTCTATTAGATGAAACTGTAGTATTATTTTGTAGGTTTTCATCCTGACTTAAAATGAAACTCAGTTTTCAAATAAATGAGTGTATTTATTGATGTTTATTAAACATCAATAAAGTTGTTATTTCACAATTGTCAAATAGTCAATATCACAAATAGTTTGAAGGATTTGTAGAAAGAAGAAAGGCAGTTTTCCAAATTTCAATAGAATATATATTTTTAATTTAGAAATTCATTTTGATAATAATAAATTTACTTCATGCACAAAACAAACTGGCACAGCCCCTATTTTCTTCCATTTATGATTTTTATGTATTAGTCATCCTTTCAAAATATGAATGGCAAGTTTTTGATGTGAAGAACAATTAGATATTTTCTGATCTTTTTCATGCCATGAAAGAGTTTGTTTAAATTGTTAAGTCTTTCTATATGAAAAGGGTATAGTGTGTGTGTTGTTCCCCCACTGCCTTATACTATGAAGAATGATGATGATGGTATAGGATTATTTTGAACATATCATGTCAATAGAGTTGAGGGAGGAGTCAGGTGTCTCTTAAGAAGACCCTGAATTAAGAACCCCTGATGAATTAGTCAATGATTTAACTAGATAGTGTTTTAATAGCTATCAAACACATTAATCTTGTCAGTACTGCATTGTTCAATGGTGATATGGTAACAGACTGCAGTTTAGTGTCTGAAGGCATGAGCAAAGAATCTGTAACCAGTTGGTGTGAGACCATTTACCCTGTTCCACAAAATTATCCAATTCTTCTTTAATAACCTTATTCATAATTTTGCTCTCCTATCTAGTCTTGTGTGATGGATATATTTATTGGTCATAGGGGAAGATAAGAGCAGATATATCAGTAAAACCAGCCAAAAAGGAAGACAGTTTTTATTTTCTAATATTTTTTTAAGTGGGTTAGCATACTCTTTTTTTTTTCTCCTTAAAATTCTCATTTTAAATAGGTGTTTCAAATTTTATCTGGCCTTTAATCTAAAGCTACCTTGAAATTGTTTATCATGTATTTCATTTAAAGTTTTAATATTTTTCTAATGCCATATATACATGTGTGTACAGGAAAAAGCAAAACAAAGTTTATAATGAGTGAAAGGTTACTTGATTAAAACACATTTTAAAATCCTTAAACAAAAGTTATTTTCTAATACAAAAAATTCATATCTAGTTTTACTTTTCTTTTTTTCATTTGATTTCTTTTATTGAATTCTAGGTCATGTTTACGAGTTACGTAAAGATGCTCAGACTGAGGTTCGTGACCATCATCCAACTATGCTACCATTATGCCATACCTTGGAAGAAATATTCCAAGCTGGATTGAAAAGTAAATTATTTATCTTAATTAAATTTTTAAATAATTATTTTATTAAATGCAAAAAAATATTATTTTAATGTAAAAGTTTGTCTGCTTATTTTAAAAACTATAAAGTTACACTTCCCATTTATAAACTTTATTTCATTACAGCTCAGAATTTATAATTATTGTAATATTAAAGCATTTGTTTACATAATGCAAAGGACATAAAATCTTAGTTATATTTAGTTTTGGGTATTGAAAAGAACTTAAATCTCCTGAAAGAGACATCACTTTCAAGGAGTATGTACTCTGTGTTATTGATATCATGACTTTAGAATTTCTACCTTCTCTCTGCCTTTCTCTGAAGACATTGGGAAATTCTTTGAAAGGCTTCAAATTTGTTTGGTTAGTCATAATAAAATGAAATTATGTTAATTTGCTGTATTTAATACTCACAAGTAATCAGTATGTTAGATGATAATTAACAGTTTTTATAATTAAATACTTATATAAAATAACATAAATGATATAAAATAAAATATGTATTATTGATATTTAAGTTATACTGTAATTGTATGATTTGACACTTTAATTTTAAAATTTGAGTATTGTTAAAAAATTAGATTTTATAAAAATTAATGTGAATTTTCAATAATAGCATTAAATTTGTAATAATCAAAATTGTTTTTTAAAATTTTTTAATGTATGTCTTTTAATGAAACATCAGTTTAAGTCAATCCCTTGAAAGCTATATAAACAGTGCTTTACTGTATATATCTATTAATCAATATTCACTTAAATACAATTTTTGAGTTTTTTTATTGGTTGTAACTCTCATCTAACATAAGCTTTGACTCATTGTTTTCTGTTTGATCAGCATCTGTCAAATGTATGCTACATGCAGCAATGAATATCATATAATTGGTGAGAAACATAATATAAAGTTATGTCATTTATCATATTTAATGAGTATTTTTACTGCTGTTAAACTTTAAAAATATGCAAATTTTGATTTCTAATATTTTATATTAATTTTTGTTTACAGAGCTTTATTTTAAAGTTTAATTATTTGTTATGAAACAGAGAATGAAAATTAGAATACTAATGAACAGAGAATGTAAAGGTAATTTGAATAAGAAGCTGTTTCATGTATTTGTTGAGGAATAAGTTTCCTTCCAATCTCATATCAAATTTGTTTATAGACATTTTTTTTAAACCATACCTTTTTTTGTAATCTTGAAAATGTTTAAACCTGTTTAATTTCATTAATACTATATTCTAATGAGAATTGAATATTTTTCTGTATGAAATGTCTGAAAAACTGTTAGTTTTCTTAATATTGTTTCAGTCTCGCTTATTCATTTTTCTTCTTGCAGCAAAACTGAATACCCCTTTTGGTTTAATGAGGAAAGATTATTGGTTTTGGGTTCAGTTCTTATATGAGCAGCGAGATAAATATAGGTACTTGATTATTTTATATTTCTGAAATTTCAATTTGTTATATTAAAAATTTTAATCCA
This sequence comes from Argiope bruennichi, assembly GCF_947563725.1. NCBI lineage: Eukaryota > Metazoa > Arthropoda > Arachnida > Araneae > Araneidae > Argiope > Argiope bruennichi. The sequence continues at coordinate 50,656,975 of NC_079154.1, read as the reverse complement.
TCTAGTTTTTTAAATTGTGTTTTTGCCTTAAAAATATTTAACTGTATGTTTTTTAATTTGATTTCTATTTTATATTAATAAATATAAAAATATTTTTGAAAATAAGATGATACTAAATAAGTTCATGGGGAAAAAAACTGATTATCATACATGTGAATAAATTAGCAGTTTTGTAACTTATTAAAATTTTTCAAATATTGTTCTTCCTTCACAGGATGCCATATGCACTCGTAGAAGCCATTGAAAGTGTACAAAACAGTAAAAAGGTTTGCAGTGCTTTTTTATTCCTTAAAGACTATAAAAGCCTTATATTATAAACTTATTGAAATTGTTGATATTAATATTTAAAAATGAATTTTACTGATTTAAACTACTTCCATTATAAGAAAATTCTGTGTGGTTTTGTAAGATTATCCTTTCAGAACAATAATTTAGTTGAATAATTTCATATTAATTTATAGATTTATCAATTTTTTTTTTATTTAAAAATGTTTTTATTCTACTTTTTATGTATATTCTAGGTACATACAAACCTTGGTAGAGGTCGTTTGTTTCTTAGAACAGCTTTGGTGAAGAAAGTACTGCCAAATATTTTAAAACTCTTAATGTTTGATGAAATATTTTTGTTTGTAAGTATACAATTTGTAAAATAGTGTTACAAAATGTCATGATCTGATATTGAGTACATATTAAGATTTTGTTTATATATATTTAACTAAATTAATGTTTCAAGTATTAATTTCATGTTGTCACACCTTCAAATTTCTTAGAGTCACGTTTTCATGATTGTTACCATTTGCAAAACTTGTATTATTTAATTTTGTTTTATAGTTTGGAATACATGCACTTTTTTTTTGTAATTTTATTATGATTATAATGGTAATCTTAATTATAAATATTCATGATTTTTACAATTTTTGTGTTTCTTAGTCATCCTATGATCCAAGCTCATCAATCTTAGGAAATGAGATAATGTGTGGTAAGTTGCTGTTATATTTTGTAAATTTTCCATTATTGTTTCAACCATATTTTGTTTTAAATTATCCATCCACATTTTCTTAAAATTTTAGTTTTGTAAAAATTTTATCAATTTTAGCACTTTTTATTTAATATGGAAATTTTTAACTTTGTAGCATCTGTAAATATTGAAAAATGATGTGAAACGATATACCTTTCTCACTCATATTATGATTTTTCATGTTTGTATAGTGCTTTCCTTCTAAAGATCTCTGAGATTTTTTAAAGCTTATATTTCTCTCTCTCTCTCTCTCTCTCTCTCTCTCTATATATATATATATATATATATATATATATATATATATATATATATATATATATATTAAAGTTTATTCTATTTTTCAAAGAGATGTTATCATAGTAAATAGTATCTCAGCATTTTAATATACGTTTTTTTCACCCTCTTCTTTATATTTGGTCCTTTTATAGTGAAATAAATGCATTAACAATTTAAAGTGAAATAAATGTTCATTATCACCCTTAAGCAATGTAACCAAGCCATCCATTCTTTCCTTTGCTTTCTTGCAGCTATACCTCTGCAAGTTTTTTTTTCTTAATTTTATTCTTTTATGAAGTTTTTTTTCTACGTCAGATAATATTGATCAAATTGTCAAAACAGAATTTAACACTTGTGTACCTCTTTTTTAGAGATCCTTTCATCTCTTTTACATGAACTGAATAAAATTGATTTTAAACTGGAACTTAAGGTACGTTAATTCAGAGAAAATCATGTTTTTTTGTATGCTTAGAGATCTATGGTGAATATTTAAATTTAAATGCATTATATAAATTTTAAATAAGATTTTTGAAATTTTTGTATCATGAATTTAAATAGTATGGTATTAACTTTTAAAAAAGTATTTAAATAGATTTTATATTGTTATATATTTTTATTGAAATGTAAATTATTTACCTGGTACTTATTTAATTCATTTAAAAAACAATTATTTGTGTGGAAGACATTCTTTAAAAAATTCTGCTTTATATTTTTTTTAGTTGAATAAATTATGTGTGGTCAAAAGGGTGTGTCATAGACATACATAATTAATTTAAAACTTGAAAATTTTTTAAAAAAATTACCTTAGGGATTGAGATACTTTAGTATTGCATCTTGTAATAATTTGTAAATGAAAAAAGAAATTGCTGTTCCATTTTGGATATTCAAAGAAAACAAAGCAATCCTTTATTTTTAAAGACTTTTGGAACTTATATATAATAAAAGAATACAAACATTTCTTAATCACTTGAGTCCTTTTTATTTCCATTGAGACATATATTTTTATATTTAAAAAAAAATAATTGTTAAAAAATTTTTTAAAATTACTTTTTTCTTTTTTCCCCATGTAGAATGCCAGCTTCTTAGATGAAACATGGAATTTAGGAGTAAGTAATTTGTTGATTGAATTTAATTATTTAAGAAAGAAATTTAAAGAATAATCTATATTTCTTGAAATAACTATTTGCAGTTTTGTTAAAATCTTTTTTCATTTTGCAGGTTTATAAAAAGTTTGAATTTGTTCCATGTAAGGAAATGGGAATTACATTTGTGTAAGTATAAACTAATTAATTTTAATTGATGTATGCAATTAGAATAATATTTTGTTGCTATATAATACATTAAGATTGCAAAAAAAAAGCAATTATAGATCTACAAATTGTAAATAAATAGTATTATTTTTGGTATAATTTTTGATATTTAACTTTGCTCCTATAATTTTCAATAATTAGCTATAATAATCTTAATAGAAAAGAAGTAACTTTTTTCCTTTTTTGTAGATATGCAAGAGGAAGAGTAATTGTTGTTAAAGTTGAAGAAGGAAGTGTTGCTGCTGAAGAAGTAAGTTAATTTTTATTTTTATCATTTATAAAAAGCTGTAGAAATACATTATTAATCAAAGTGAGAGTATATTTAATAAATTTTACTTTATCTATATTTAATGTAATTTACTATATTTTATTATATATACGGTAGTAACTAGATATTGTTCTTTTAATCATTTTTTTGATTTTGTATTGAATTTACTTAAAATACCAATGTGCAAAAAATATACTTCAAATAAAATTGGCCATAATTGCTGTGGAGATTATGTATTTTAAAATAAGTATTCTTTTTTCACTTTATTTTTTATATGTATTTTAAGTGGGATTTATAATTTTCGTTTTGCATGAATTTCACGTTCTATGAATCCATTAAATGACCTTTATTTATTCTTTCCATCTTAAAATGGCCATGATTTTTTTTATTTCGGGCATTTTTAGATTTTTATTAAAATTTTCTAAATTGTTTTAGAACCAGATTGAACCAGGTGATGTCTTAGATGAGTTGTATGGGCAAAGCTTATACCGGTGCAGCAGAGGACTCATTTCATCATTAGCTAACAAATATCGAGGATTACCCATTTATTTGTCAGTTGTAAAAGTAAGCAAGTTAATGAAGTATTTTTTCTTATCAAAGATGTTTTTTATTAAGATCAATTCAATTCTGGATTTCTGTTTGGTAAAAATAAAATTTAAAATAAACTTTGGGAATTTTTAATAGCAATATTTTATTGGAAAAAAGCAATTTAATCCTCATATGGATAAAATTTATTTTTTAATCAGTTTTAGAGCTTATCTAGCTAAAATGATGGTTAGCATTTGAAATGTTAATGCTTTATATTATAAAATGCTTAACATTTATGTAAATTGAATTACATTAATTTTTAATTGCCTATGTTCAAATTATATGAAGAGTGGTTGCGAATTGAAATAAGTATTCTTCTAGACTCTTTGAACCATATAAGTGAATTCCAGATATCTGGAGTGTTACCACAAGTTCTGATGACCTTCTTCAGAGTAGTCAGGAAGGTTTGATGATTATGACTGTCCAAAATAAAACTTAATAAGGAAAAGAAACAATGAGTGTACTGTATAAAAAATACTAAGCAGTATGCATGCAGGAGGTTAGAGAGTGTGGTGAAAGCTTATAAGCCAGTTTACAGCTACGCTACACACGTAATTGCTTTTGTATTGTGGTCATGTTACTCGGCTGCAAACTACAAGGTCCCAGGTTCTATCCTCGCTCAATTCAATTGCTACATTGGTGATCTCGGACGATGAACCTTCAACATTCATACAGCTGTTGTGGCGCCATCTACCCGCAACCAAAGTCGTCAGATTCACTTGACGCAGCAACCCAAAGTCGTCAGATTCACTTGACATAGCAACCCAAAAGTCATCAGACTCACTTGACGCAGCAACACAAAGTCGTCAGACTCACTTGGCGCAGCAGCAACCACTCACCCACACACGCTCGCCATAACGCTTGGCACTACTCAAATGGGTATAGGCACATTAGACTCAACAACTAATAAATAATACATCACCACTCAACAGCCATATCATTCGGATCACCTCCAACTCACTGGAGGGAGAGTCTGTGCTGAAAGCTTATAAGCCAGTTAACAGCTACGCTACATGAGCAATTGCTTTTGTATTGTGGTCATGTTACTCGGCTGCAAACCACAAGGTCTCAGGTTCTATCTTTGCTCATGCCAATTTGCCACAAGGGAAAAAAAAATACAGTCTTCTTACAAAACTAAATATATTACAAATTAATCTTCAGTGAGCATAACTACTATTAGATTTGTAGTGAGAAGTTAGAAATTGATATTCATGTATTAATTTTGAGTGAATCTTGTTTATGGAATTTTAATCGAACCAATTCCCTTCCAAAAGTTTATTTGTAATTATTATTTATTGATGAATATAATAAAAACTATTAGACTAGATCTCCTTCATTGTATGTTAATTGACTGATGTAGGAAAAAAAAAATATTTGATAATCATAATTTCTTTTTGGAAGAAATAAAAATAGATGATGTTCAATGTATATAGATAATTCTTCTTCTTATACATGATAGTTTTTTGATAATAATATATTTTTAATTTTTTGAATCTTGAATTAAAATAAGTTAATAAAGAGGCTCAAAATATAATAATAAAACTTAGATAATTAAGATTTCAATTCTGGATAAAAAGTTGAATATATATAAGTTATTAATATGTTAGTAAGTATATATTAAAATACTTCATAGAAAAATTATTTTGTCATATAAAAGAAATTATTCTAATCATAATTTTTTTAGCATTCATTTTATGAGATGTTGAGGAATATGAGATGTGTTAATGAGATGTGTTTTGTGAAATTTAGAATAAATTCTTTCCCTATCATTTCATTTGAAACTGATATTTGTTATCCAAAAGAAATCCTGTTCAAGAAGTATTTTCTTTTCTTTATATGTTTTTCACCATCTTTGCAATTTTACATATTTGTTCTTTCTTGTAAACTGTCATTTTGTAAAACTTTTTGGTAATTTTTTAAAGATTTTTTTTAAAAAATTCTTTATAGGGCTTTTATGTTGGTAGCATATATTCACCTTTAAAACCAATATTTGAAAAACTACATTTGAAAAAAGCATTTAATAAAAAAGAAGAAGAAAAACCTGATTATATATTTACTCCTGACTCAGGTACTGGTAGGTAAGTTTCCTTATAACATTTATTGTTTTTATTACTTTTTTTACTTATCAAAATTCTACACTCAATTTATTTAATATAGTTATTGAATTCCTTTTTATTCTCATTTGTATCATTTCAAAATTAAAAGTTGTAATATGTGTTCTGTTGGCAAATTTCTTGTTAATTTTCATTCAGTTAGAAATTGAAATCCATTAAAAATTAAAGATAATTTAATTATTTTTGATGCTTTTAAATTTATTATTTACTTTTTATGTTGTCATCTTTCATAATTATGTTTCAATTCAAATATCAGAAGAATGTTAACATTTCCAACATGACATTTTCCTTCATAAAAGTTTTTATTAAAATTACTGAAGAATAGATTTTATTTAATTTTTTTAATAACTTGTTTGGTATTTTATTTTATTTAAAAAATTAAGTGAAAAGAAATGTTTTTATAATTATTTCATTTCATGATAGAAGTTTCTACTTTATAATGTTTTTTTTTTTAATGTTATTTCAGTTTGAAATTCAACTTAAGTCTTCTTGCACGATTTCGCGTAAATAGCGTAAGTAAATTTTATATTATGATTCTATCAAAAAATATATATTTTTTAATTATTTTAACTTTTGTGGGAATTAATATTTCTATTTAAAAATGTAATCGTTAGTAAACAGCAGAATGCTGAATTTTTTAAAAATTTATTTTTACTACAATTTAAAAATATTGTTATAGCATTATTCCCAAGTAAGTACAGAACAGAAAAATATTATTATTTCAGTGATAAATATAATAAATTCACAATTAATGTCTTATACAATTTTTAAAAAAACTGTGAATTAAAATACCAAATTTTATTGATAAATAGAATATTGAAACTTATGTATTTTCTAAAACAACATTAATAAAATCTTCTACAAAGTGTTGAAAAAGACTACTCCACATTTGAAAAATTGTATTTATATTACCAAATTACTAAGGACATAATTGTACAAATCATTGTGAGGAGATCATTCTAATATTTAGCAAGATATGTTGTTATAAAAAATATAGGCACTTGTCTGTGTATTTTTTAATGAAAAATTGCAGCAGTGCTAAACATGATCAGACTCTTTATCACATATCTTTTAGAAATCCTGATCTTTTTTTTTTACTTTCATGATTTTATTCTTAGTGTGTGTATGAAAGATAAAATGTTTTTTCTCCCTTTGGGAGCTCATTTTGACAAATTCAAAATAAGAATATAATTCACCTTTTTGTACTGGAGATGCTGTAAAGAGAGTGATATAAATTTGGATATATTTAGTAGATGTGCTGATTTCTTGTAACAAATAAGTTGTACATTTCTGAATTTATAATTATAATTTCAAGACATTATTCTTGACATGTTAACTAAGGTTGTAACTTTTCCCATTTTGATAATATTATTTTTCAGAATTGAGGTATTTATTGATTTAAGTTACCCTGTGTAGTATATTTGATTCTGAGACTAAATTAGAAATGAAATATATTCAAGAAATTTCTGTATAGTTATATATAGAGAGAGTGTTACACTACTTTGACTTAAACTAACTAGGGGTCGAGTACTATTATATATTTGTTCTTGCTTCAACTGTTTCCAATTTCATAACATAATTCAAATAAAACAATAACAGAAATTTAAAAAAAAAAATTGTCCAGTATTCATAAAAAATGGCATGTAAGCAACACCAGAAACAATAAGTTAGAAATTCTGAATTTTATTATTTGGTAAAATTTGGATATTAATAGCAATGGTATCAATGAACTGTTGGACTCGTACAGCAAAACAGTTTACAGAAATGTTTGAGCAGATCTCTGCTATAGATGTCCACATCCTCCAGAAAGGCAAGTGATAATTACAAGCTTGAAAGGAGGGATGCAAATTTTTGAGACAGTAAAATCAAATGAGGAACACATTCTAGGTAAGGATATCGTTGTCATGAAAATAATTATCTAATTATCCCATGAATTGGTTTTTGTGAACCTAACAATACCAATCTATTTTCTGAATATTCTTTATCAATGTTATAAAAATAGATTCATTATTCAATTGCATTTAAGACTATTAGTGTTGAATTGTAAGGAAAAGTATGCTAATGTCATGAATAATATGTTGTAATAATAATAATGTGGATGCGATAGATTGAAATAAATCCTTCTCTCTACTGAAAAGAGCTTATGAATTTATTTTTCAAATGATAGGTTAATATACATATAAGGATTCCATGATGAAGTTAGAAGAATTGTTAAAGTGACACTTTCTTGTGTTTTAGTCATATTCAGAATTCCAAGATTTAGCTTGTCATGAATTGCATCTGAGTTTTATTGATGAATTATTCTGCTCCAGAATCGAGATCAGGTTGGCTTTCATGGACTTCCATCTCAAGAAATTACTCATTTACCATCCTTCTGTTATTTATATCATGTCAAAGGGTGAGAACACACTGTCTGATGAAGAAACATTAATACAATTTGACTTTTTCCATTCATATTTATAATTTACATCTAGCCTATTAGTAAAAAGAAATGCCCTGGATTATTATTGATTTTTAAATGGAAAGAGCTTGTTTCATAAATAATAAATACATTGTATGTATTTTATTTTTTAAATATTTTTTAGATAACTTTAAAATAATCTGCATGTTTTTTTGACGGAATTCGTTTAATCTTTGAGAAAGTAGACATGGATTGTGTACTCTTTTGCCATAAATTGAATACTGAAAATCAATTACTAATTGTGGATACAAGTGAAAGGAGGGAATTCTCTTATAAAGGAATATTTCATATAAATGAATTAATGTTTTTATAAGGTTGTGTGATCAAAATAAATTTAATAAATAATAATTTAACAAATGTAATAATAATATGTAATACTAGGTAGGTAAAAAAACGTGAAAATCACAGGATTAGCTGTTTATAAAATTTTCATTCTATTGTTTTAATCAAACAAACTTTTTGATGCAAGTCTTTCATTGTAAACCCTTTTTTTTTTCTTGTTATTTCTGAAATATTTTATAAAATATTAAATGATTTCAATAAACAAACATTTTACTTTATTTATTAGATTCCTAATACTTATATTTATTCTAGGATGAAAAAGCTGAAAATGTTGACAACGCTATCATCAGAGCACTGGAAGCAAAATGGGAACCTGAAGTAATTTCGAATATTTATTATTTCATTTTCTTGTTTTACAGTAATTTAGTTTCCACTTTTTTTTTTTTTTTTTTTTTTTTTTACAATTTATTACAGTAATGCTTGTAAAAAGAGAACTCGTTTAACAAATAAGATACATTGGTAGAATTTTTATTTTGAAGTACACATTGCATACATTTGCTAAATAATTAGTTTCAAGAATATTTATTTGAAATTTCCTTGATAATAAAATATTTTTTTAAAAATAATTTGGGATTTTTTCTAGTAAAATATGATTTTTTAATTTCCGAAATTATAGAAAAGAATTATGAAATTAAACTCGTTTTAGCGTGGTTAAGTATTATTTTCAAAAATCTGTTGTAATTTTGTAATAAAGTGCATCATGTATTTTTATAATAATAAATTAGTTCATCTATTGTTATGTTTATTATCTTATTCTGTAATTCATTTTTTTACTGATGATAATCTGTTTCTAATGTAGGAGGTGATAATGTATGTTACTGAACGAGAGATTAAAATGTATGACAAGGATGAAACAGAGGTAATATTTTTTTTTCATGTTTCAAAGTCTAATGGAGAAGCAATATAAGAAAAAAAAACTATTTAGAATCATTCTGTAGATATCTTTGCTTTATCTTATATGTTTTTAATCACCCACAGTAAAAATTGAATATTGTTTATGTAGATTATATTACTTTGTTAGAGTATCTCCCTGGGGGGGGGGCACCTCCCAAAGAGGATGAGATGCTTTCGGCATGGTGGTTGGATCTCATCACCCTGGAGGGTATATAAATAGGTGGTGGTCTGGCTAGTCCCATTGATGATGGACGTACATCCTTTGGGTAGGGTTATACCGTGGCCAATGATGGCTCTTAGCACTCAACCATAGTTCCTGCCAGTGTTGCTGTAGTGGCGGTTTGGTCATTTTTATTATCCGTGCGCCTTCAGGCAGGTCAGAGAGTCAATGATATGACTTACTTTATTAGAGTTATAAATATTTATTGCAGTGATTTTGACCAGGTGATAAATGTTTGTTTGGGAATGTATGGTCTGGAAGCTCGTCGGAGCTTGATTGAAATAGGAGAGAATTTCTAGAATGCTCGATCTTTCACCTCACTAGATTATAAAAGGTAGACAGGTATAAAAGGTGTTTTTTTATTGTATAGTTTTATGTTATTGAGCTTTGAGTTATATAAGCATATTTCTGCACTCATTCAAATCTGTGACATTTTGGATTAAAAATTGTCTGTAAATGAAATTGTTTCATTCTAAGGAATCTGCATCTTCATGCCTACTTCTTTTCCAATTGAAAGATAGTGCTTGATATCAAGTTCAAACAAGATATCAGGTTGTTACAAATGTTTGGTCTGTTTTTATTGATAATTGGAATTATATCTCAAAAACTATGCCTTATCTGTTTCACTAATGCAAAGTTTTGAGGTTATTTCCAGGAAGGACTTTCAGTACTTAGTTGGTGGAGATCGATCATTAAATTTTGTTAAGAATTTAAAATGGCTAAGAATAAACAGCAATTTCGACATATTATGCTTTTTTTTTATTTCGGAAAAGGCAAATGTACAAAAGATTTTCTTAAAATTTCATAAAAGCAACATCGATCTTAGTGTTACCTTGTTCTGAAAATTTGATTGAAAATATTGATTCCAAATTAAAATTATTGATATAGATCAACTTGGGAGATTAGAGAAATTCTTAAATTTAAGGCCACATAAAGTAAAGGCGAGAAAATGTTTATAATCAGAGATGATTAAAAATAGACAATTGCATTAATAATATTAATTGAAAATCTTTTAACTTCTGAACATCAATCAGTGCAAAATTTTATGCTATACCTGTGTTAGGAGTAGAACAAGATAATTTTTCCAAATTAATGTTCTTGTTATCTGAAAATCAATATGATTTATGAATATATATATTATTTACAACAAAGCAATTTAAATAGACTATATATCAAAAATGATTAAACTGGACAACAAGAAGGAATCTTTCACCTTACAAAATTTTTTAAAACATGAATGTTATAATTTGTTTTGATCATCATATTTTTCTAGTATTTTTCAAATACAATTTATTTTTTTAATCTGAATATAGTTTGGAAAGTAAAAAATTACTTTTTATATGTATTAAAATATCATTTGGATTCATTATTCAGCCAAAAGTATCAGAATTTCTGAAAGGTTGTGAAGAGGTATGAGACGCGTTAGGATAGAACCTGGGACCTTTCGGTTAGCAGTCCAGTAATGATCCGATTTTACCAAAACAGCTGTCCGTGTAGAAGCGCTGTTACTGGCTTATATGCTATTCACCACAGTTGGAATTATACAGCTAATGAACGACAAAGAAAGGTCATGAAATGAAAAATGACACATACTATATCTGTTAAATGTGAATTTCCATAAATAGAAATTCATTTTAGTTTTTATCTAAGAATGAGAAACTTTTATATTAATCCAGTATGTAGTGTTTTCCTTTTTATAATTATATTGATAGAAATTTAAAAAAAAAGGACAAAAATATGAATTATGAACCAATTTAACACCTCAACTACTTTATATCTGAAAATTCCAATCCTATATGAAATATATGTCAGAGTTAATAAATAGAACTAACACTACACAATATTTATAACATTACATTATATTACCACTTAGCAAAGATAAACCACTGTAATCAACTAACAAAAGAAAGTTGTTTTCTAGTTGATTAAATCCCATTTGAATATTTAAAACTTTAAGATATGTAATTATTAGGCATTAAATTTGAGAATTCATTCTGATTATACATATCTTTCTGAGATTCCATATATGATCATCATCTTTAAGAATCTCATTTAAGTTGCTCTTTTTTTTATTTTCAAATGATTGAATTAAATAGATTTGAAACTTGAGTTATTTACTAGAAATTTGTTTATATCTGATCTGAAAAACGTGGGGGAGAATATATATATATAAAATTTTTGCGGCTCTAAAATTTTAATATATGGTTCCATATTAGCAAAAATTCCTGAATTATAAATTTAAAACTAGAAAATATAGAAAATTTTTTTCAGTTTAAAAAAAATCAAGTAGAATTTTATTGATATTTGCACTTTAAGATGATAATTATAAACTAAAAATTTCACTCATACTTTATTTGCATGAAAAAATTTAATGCCATCATCTAGGTGTGTGTATATACATGTATATTAAGCTACTCCAGCAATTTTATATGTTAATAATAACTTATTTTTTCCTCTTTTGTTGTGTTACCTAAGTTGTTGGTTCACAAGCATTTTTCAGAAATATCTGCTTGTGGCAGAAAGAAAACTTACCCAGATGTTTTTGCATTCATTTTTGGGTAAGTATATTTCTGTATTATTTAAGAAATTACAAATGTTATTGCAGAACATGCATAAAACAACAACTATTATAATTGAAGAAATTAATGCTTTGATTAAATATATAATTTTATTAAAGATAGTACTGTTAATACAGTTGCACTACATAATAATCGCTTTCTTATACCAGAATTTTCTTTAAAATAATGTAAATTATTCTTCAGGTATTCAGCTCTTTTTCTGATATCCACTATTTTCTGAACACATTTTGAGGAAAAATCTGATTTAAAAAGCGAAAAATTGTTAAAACGTTTCTTCATTTTTGTTAATGCATTCTATTCAACATTTAAAAAAATAAATGTTGGAATTTATTTTAAAAGAATATCCTTTTAATTTTAGACTTTAAAGAGTCGAGCATGTAATTTTTATAAACATTTTCTATTCTAGTTTTTAAATATATTAAAAACTTCTCATTGAAATAAAATATATGTAATTTGACATAAATTATAGCATAAATTATAACAATTTAAAATTTACTTTTAAATACAGAAGAAAATTCTTTGAAGTCTTTAGATACCATGCTATATAAATTTCTATCAATGGATAGAAGAAAACATAAAAATACATCATTTGTACTTCAACTGTTAATGAGGACATTATCCATATGAATAATCTTCTCCATTATATTTAATAGGTTGATTTTTATGCTTACCACTAATTAATGTATTATATATTATATTGCAGGAATACTACTTGCACTATTGCTGAAGAATTTCGATGTTTTGTGTTAAGAGCAACATCACCTGTTGCAGTAAGTTTATTTTTTATTTGTGGTATTTTGAATTTTTTTGAGATTGATAAAAAATAGTAAGTAATTTATCCACAATCATTTTATTTATGTTTGTGTTTTAATTAATATTAAATTCAATTTTCATTTATTTCTTCTTTTTAAAATGCAAAGCATGAAGGCATCATCAAAAATCCTAACTATAAAATTATGAAAATAATCTGTATGAGTTCATTTTTCATTTTTTTTTTAAATCATACAGTCAGAACTGTAGGATTTAATGTACTACTCCTTTTTTATTGCTATTCAAAATATGCTTGAATAAAAATTTTAAAATTTTATTGGGATTAAACTTTAAATATTATCTTCTGCTATTTGCAAAAGATCATTTGGAAATTAATGGATAAAAATTAATGATTAGAAGGTGAAGAAAACAGATTATGAGGGAAATTCAAAGATTTTAAAATTAGCAAAAGATTTGTTGTATTTTGTGTGTGTATTCAACAGGAATCGGAATTTAAATAGACTTAAATACTTTGAAATATTTTTTTATTAATTATTCTATATTTAGTTTCATATTATATCAAAATAGATGAAATATTTGTATTAGTTTATTTTAAATGTCTTTATATTTCATTTATAGATTGCAACTATTCTTGAATTAATTGGTAAGAAATTTTAAAATAAATCTTATTGTGTTTTCTTTTTCTTTCTTGTATATATTTTACTTATTGTGTTATTTAAAGGTTAGATTTTAAAATTTTTCAATATGTGTGAGTTTGAAATATTTGGAGTAATTGGATAAAGAAGAAATTTAAAATATTTAATTTCTTTTATTTATTTAATTAAATTATTTGAGCTCAAATGAAAGGAATGTATTAAAACTTGAACATTCTTTAATTTATAAATATTTCCTGTATATTATATCAATTCTTGCATTTTTTAAATCATTTCTTTCTATTCTGTTATTTTTTAAAATAATTAATTGCCCATTTTTTTTCCTGATTAAATAATTTGTGAATGTAAAATAAGTTTTCTACGGTAGAATAAAAGCCTCAAATGCTTGTGCCTTGAAATAAAAAAAAATTATATCGATTTTTTTTTCTATTTAAATTTTTCAAAATAAAGTTTTAAATTGTATTTCATTATAAATAATGATTTGTATAAAAGAAAAAAATGTCAAAGTAAAGTTTTGATTAAAAAGTACCCAAAAGCTTCATTTGAACCCTCTATTGAATTAAAAGGAAACTGATATTGGGAAATATAATATAATTTAATGAATATGTATGTGAAGTCATTATTATTTATTACCATTAAAGTTTAGATTTCTTCTAGTAATAGAATAAGAATAATTAGCCTGAACAAAATATATAAAGTTCGCTGTTATTTAGTTATAAAAAATAATCTGTAACTGCACAACAATTAAAAGTATTTTTTAACATTATTTTAAGTTTCTTTTAACTTGCATGATTATAATATAAATTATTTATTCGTTATAAAGTGAAAAGGATGTAGACATTTTATAATTCTTTAATATGTCAATGGATACAACTTGAGATATATAAAAATCTAATGTGATTTTTTTATTCATTCCATTAACATTTTATTGCAGCCCATGGTTTTGTAAAAACGCATTGGGAAGTATGAAGAGCAGTCAAGACCTCTGAATCTTTATTGAAAATGCAATCCTATTTCTTTATTCATTTCCCAGGATTCTGAGGATAAAAGTAGTATCTGAGAAGCACCCTAGTCCACATTAGTTTTAATACCACTTTTGTATAACTTTGTTTGAAAACAAAGTCACTAAGTGTTTGAACTCGCAGTATTTCGCTGTGTTGAATATTCACAAAAGGAACATGCTTTTAAAAGTAAGATAAAATCAATGTATCTCTTATGGAGGGTGAATTTTCTATTTAATGCAAATTTAGTTATCAGTAGAAATGGCCAAAACAAGCATTTTGTTATGAAAAGTGTGTGCAGAAATGGTGCTATGAGATAATATTTCTAACAATACAATCTACTAACTATATTGTTTCTTCGAGCAGCATGCTTCATTACACGAATTCATGTCTCCCTTATATACATTTTGTATACGAAAAAAAAATGTATAATTTGTAAAAAATGCTGTATGTGCAGCTTTTAACCATCTAGACAAAATGTGTAAATCTACTAAAAAGAGTCTGTTTTACTATCCAAATTGTAATAAAAAATATTTTACATGTAATCATATATTCTCATATTTAGTGAATTATTGTCAGGTTTACTTGAGAAAAGAAATATTTCATCATGGGATGCACAATAGTTTCTTCCAATATAAAATTACAGAATAAGTAAAAAAAAATTAAGATATCATTTTACTAGAGAAATATTTTCCTAAAACTGACAAGAAACTGAAAAACTAACAATAATATGGATATGCATTTTATTATCTCTATTAAAATTAACATTTTATTTATTTCAACTAGAATAAAATGAAATCAAATTTGAGAAATTTCTTAAAACTAATTATGATTTTAAATAAATATAGACAAAATATAGTTTTATTATTTTATAATATTCCTTTCATAATTGAATTATATAGATGGTTCTTATAATTAATCATATAATATAATCTTGATTAATATAATATAATATAATAATGATTTCATAATATAATAATAATAATAACATATTTCATAATGTTGGATTCTTATAATTATATATCACATTCCCTGCACAGAATGATAAATATGTGCAATATCAAATTTGTTAAGTCATATAATAATCGTTATTTGTTGTATTAATAATAAATGCTTTTAATTACTAATTTTATGTTAAAAAATTATAAAAAAACTAATAATGAATATTTTTGGTTAGAGTATTTCCATTTTGATTACAGAACTTCAATAATTTCCAAAATTCATTTTACAAGAAACAGATTTGTTACATTTTTCAGAAATAATACTACATTTTAATTTAGAATATTCCTCTGAAACAGATTAACTTCTTAATTTTTCATTTCATTTAATCATTTTTATTTCATAACTTAATTCTTCATTATTTAATTTAATCCAAATACATGCAATGTTTCTGCTTTTATACATGCATGTATTGAATATCTGACAACAACATAATCAATTATTATATATATTTATTTTTGAAAATTAAATCTTGAATTTTAGAAAGTAATCTTTTAGTTAATGATCAGTACATATCTCATGATATGTACTGAATTAACTAAAATTATTGAATCGAAGCATTTTAATGAATTAATAATAATAAAACTAAATTTAAAATATATAATTTACAATTTAAATTATGTATAATTTACATAATTCAAATTATGTATGTATTATTAACTAAATTTACAGTTAATAATTATGTCAGAATAAGGGGGAAATCGGGACACTTGACTAGATACATAATTATATGAAAATGTAATGTTTAAATAAATTAAATGTTCATTCATTAAAAATGCCTATTGGCTAAAAAACATTGGAGCTCTGAAAAAGCGAATTGATAGTTAGAAATTGTCAACTGCATGAGAAGAACCGAACCAAGAATGGAACCTGTGAACGTTGGAGCTCTGAAAAAGCAAATTAATAGTTTGAAATTGAAACTGAATAAGAACCAGGAATCACTCTTTAACATATTGTTATTCCATTTCCAACCACACATTCTAATACAAAATGCTATTATTTACCGGTCCACTCTACCTGCATTTAAACTTGAATTTGATTTGTATAATTCTAATTTTAAAGAAAAACAACCATGGAAAATTATCTTTATGTGCATGGATATTTAACATAATTACATGTTTGTATTATTACTAGGACATTTCTGAAAAATAATAGGAACTATTTGAAAATGGGCTTGCTCACTTCTTTTATGTCTTTTTTCCCCAGTTCTTTCTTGCATCTGCATTCATTGTAATTATTGTAACTAGTCTTTGAGAATTGTTTTATTATTTTTTGACCAAAGTGGTCATATAGCTGTATGATTGTAAGATGAAAATTCCAATGTCCGATTTATTTATTTTAAATTTTTAACTAGTCATATTTAAGTACCATTATCCTTTGAAACAATTGTAACTAGTCTTTGAGAATTGTTTTATTATATTTGACCAAAGTGGTCATATAGCTGTATGATTGTACGATGAGAATTCCAATGTCTGATTTATTTATTTTATATTTTTAACTAGTCATATTTAAGTACCATTATCCTTTCAAACAATTGTAACTAGTCTTTGAGAATTGTTTTATTATTTTTTGACCAAAGTGGTCATATAGCTGTATGATTGTAAGATGAGAATTCCAATGTCTGATTTATTTATTTTAAATTTTTAACTAGTCATATTTTTCATGCATTTTTTAGAATAAAGTTTTATATAAATACTTGATATTATTTTTAAAAATTAAAATGGACCAATGGTTCATTCTAAGTAATTTGAACAAATTCATCTTTACAATTGAGGGGAAAAAAATTTAATGACAAAATAAGTTTCCACGTCGTCTATGTATTTGATAATGGTGCTTTTGAGAAATATTAAAATCATTTTTATATTAAATATAATTTTGTAAAAAATAATTCTTGTTTTATGTTTAGGAGCTTTTTCTATTAGAATCTTTTTCAGTGTATTCTTTAACAAATTTTTAATTGAAAAATATTTATTTTTTCAAAATTTTAAGTTCATTTTTACTTTTCTAATATTCTAAGCCATTATAATGGTAATTAGTTAGTGCCATGGGTTAGAGGTTTCAGTCTTATTTGTTTAGATTTTTATACAAAATCTTTGATTGTTTATATACCTTTGAATGTTTTATAACACTTCTTAAATTATTTTGTGTGGATGATAAAAATTTCTGAGTGAGCATTTATTTATATCAACAGCAGAATTCCTTTTCCCCTCACATACCTATTTATAATAAGAAAAAAGTTAAATGATAACTTAAAAAAATATTCAATAAGTTACATTTTTTTATAAACTGTTGAATATTTTTACTGTTCCCGTCAGCTATAATCTATGTTACCTGATTTTTTTCCTTAAGAAACATTGCAATTTAAAGTAATTACATCAATAGTATTATGTTAAAAGTTTTCAATAGTTATCTTCTTTTTTATAGACTTTATACTGCAGGTATAAAAATAGCTTTTTACCACTAATATAACTATAAAAATAAGTTATGTGTCTACACGACCCAAAAGTATAGATATGCTCCCCATTATGCATTTTAATTGCATAAAATAATTGTCTCTGTAGTGATTTAAAGAAAAGCCCATTCCCTCATAAGATTATTCCTATGTATTAGAAGTAGAAATTTACATTGTTCTGTGTGGATATTAAGGATAAGTAGAATTTCATTTTGCATGCATTAGATTTTTATAATAAAATGCTGTCTTGTCAAATGTGTCTTCACTGTTTTTGATTAAAGGAAAAAATATTAAACTGGAAAATACTTCTAGCAAGAATTTCAAAGCATAAGTTAAAGATATTATCTTTTAAAAAACGCACATAATTAGAAATATTTAAACCATTTTGATGTTTTGAATATGTTTTTTTTTCAAGATCCTGGAAGTATATTAATCAAATTTTCACCAAATGTATTCATATGTGCTTCGATATTTTTTGAAAAAGGAACAATATTAAGTAGAAAATTCAAAGTTTTAGGTATATCATATTAGAATTCAGACTTAATTTATTGTTGAGGAATAGCGTTAAGAGCTTGCAGTCATTGAAAAATTCTATTGTTTGAAAATCAGAATTCTCAAATTATTCTGCATCTCACACCATGTTTATTATTAATATTATTGTGGTTTAAAGACTTTTTTAAATTGTCAATTAAAGAAATTGATTATAAAGACAGGGTTTGAAAGATGCATTTTGAGCTGTGTACAGAAATGTATGTTAACTGCCTACAAATCGCACATTTTGCTAATTTTGTGAAAATAAATTAAAATTCTACCTTTTATTGTCTTTATGTTATTGAACTTGGGTTATTCAAATAAATAAAATTCAAATTTTTCTCTGTTCCCACAATTTCCTTATTAACACAATATTGAAATGTCACAAATTCAACTTAGTTTGATTATTTCAAAATCAAATCTAAAAAGTGTAAAAAATTTTTATTTGTAAATTATTTTCATTATCTAAATATGCCCGTTCCATATGTTATCAATGACTGTATAGAAATAATGCTTTATAAGGACTGTAATCCGTTATGCTGGAGGAATTATTCAAAATTTCTCAATACTTTAAACAATTATATATATACAGTTCAGATCTAGTATATTCAAGAATTATTATTTAGTTATTATATTGTTTCTTTTAAAGATTTGTTGTACATTTAATATATTCATAAATACTTTAGTTAATGTGTTATTTAATATATTCATAAATACATTATTTTAGTTGCTTATTACATTTTATTTGTTGAGAATGTTTATTATTTTAAAATTATTATTTAATTATTTTAAAATTATTATGTGTTATTTATTAAAACTGTTTAGTAATAAATGTAAATATTTGTCATTTTTTTGTTTACAGA
This sequence comes from Argiope bruennichi, assembly GCF_947563725.1. NCBI lineage: Eukaryota > Metazoa > Arthropoda > Arachnida > Araneae > Araneidae > Argiope > Argiope bruennichi. The sequence continues at coordinate 50,637,635 of NC_079154.1, read as the reverse complement.
TTCTTTTCTTATTACTATGCTTATCTTTAAGCTCAAATTTTTATTATGGCCCCAATATTTTTCACTTATCCAAGTTCTGCTACATTGTAATTTTAAAATTGATTTTATGTTCTTCAATTCCTTTCTTGTGTGATGTAATAGAAAATTTTAAATTGTAAGATACTCACCATTATCAAAATAAGCACTTACTTGTTGAATTTTCGAATATTAACAATGTGTACAAATTGTATAGAATTTGCACAAATGGTGCTTTGGATTTCTAAATGCCTTCTCATTATAATTTAATGAATTTGTTTTTTCATTTGCACTGATTCTATCAAATGGGGCAAGAAATTGATAAAGGTATTTTCTTTCATATTGAAATTGTGTAATAGTTATAAAGTAACTTCTGAATCATTTTTCAAATTCCTTTTTCATTTTGTTGTTAGTTACCGAGTTTTATTTTTAAATTTAGCATTTTGATGGAGAGAAATTTACTTTGTATGTTATTTTTCTATTTAGAATTATTTTATTTAGAATTATTTCTTTTATAAATGTTAATATTTATTTTTCATATGTTTTGTTTGAATTCACAGCCATTATTTTTCTTAAAAGAGCATTTTTAAGAAATGAAAATTGCTTTAACATATCATAATGTAAGTGTATATTATATGTTTATTCGAACAAATAAACTCGTGTTGTTTAAAATCGCTTCAGCTTCTTTAATTTTCTCAAAATCTTCAAATGTTTCATTAAAAAAAAAAAGTCTTTACCTCAGATGGAAAAACAATTTTATACTTACTTCAGTATGAAACTTTATGAGCAGAATACATCAGTACCTTCAATTTACATAATGACTCACAAAGGAAGAAAAAAAATTGGAATTTATCTGCAGAATCTGGAAAGAAATATGAGTAAAATATTCAGTCATCAATTTTTTTTTTTCGACGATCATGGAAAAGATTACTCGAACTTTACATATAAGAAAAATTATTTAATTTGGGTTCTTCCAGACTTGATATTTGCAAAATGTGTTTTAAAATACATTTTTAAATTTATATAAAATTGAAATGATTTTCACATTTAATGAAACATTTGTCACATTCACTTGTTTATTTCCTGTTGGAACTAAAATCATAATAAGAAGCTAGATGTGACTACATGTTTGATTTATTTCAAACTTGCCGACTTTGGCGACTAGCGGTTGGCGGGAATATTGGTTGTGTTTTATATCAATTAAATTTTTATACACTATGTTCACGATTTCCTCAACAAAATAGTTTTGAAACCAAATTGTGACATAAAATCATGTTATTTTAAGATGGTGCAAAAATTATTGCTTGTTATAATATTTTCAGAAGTTGTCATGGAAAAACGCCATCTCGCATATTTTTAATTAATCTATTTATACACGCACACATTCTGATATTCATATTTCCTATCTCAAAATTAAATTTGAGCCAGATTTGGTTGTTCCTTATCACATGATCTGTCCTGTAGATTGCAGAATTTTTTTAAGTATATAAATGAAATTATTAATTTTGTAGATGGTATTTAAATATATTAACAATCCAAAGGCAATCCTATTAAAATTTTCAACATTCAGAGGTACCAGGGGAAAATGGAATACCTGTCTTCACAGAGACAGAGAAGCTCTAAAAGTACTTATTTCTGCTGCTGCCCATGTGAAATAAAAAGAAAGGACATTCGTTCCATTATACATTTTGTGTAGAGAAATTTAGCATCTAGAATACAGTATTCTTCCAGATAAAGTAAAAATACATTAATATAAATTCCAAATGTATTTCTTATGAAGCAATTTTTCCGCAAATATAAATTTCGAATATAATCTTTTAATATAATCTTTAAAATAATGAATGATTATTAATATATAAAAATTATTAAAAAGATTATGTTATATTGTAAAGGAATTATCGTGTTCACGTTACACTGATAAATCTTTTCTATAGATTTTGTCCAAAACTTGATGAAAATCTACAATTTTATACAAAATTTATTTTGGCGATTCTGTTTATTAAAGTATGTGACTACGCTTGAGATGAATTCTTTGAAAATAGTTATATATATAAAATTGTAATGATATTTTAATCCAAATTAATTTCCAAAGCTTCATCTTAATTTAGCCCATAGTAATTTCATTCTCTTATTTCCTGATCCAATTCCACTTTCTGTAGTTAATTAATTCAACAGAAGCTTTGTAAAATTGCTGAATCAGCTAAAAGCCTAAACGTTCCCATACTCCGAGTGAAGGGACAAAATACCGCTGACTTTAAAATTCTTCTAAAAGATCCCTGTGTTGCCCTTGCTTTTTAATTGACATGCCATGGAAATCCCTATTAAAATACCACAGTATATAAGACAGGGATAATTTGTTTCTCCCTATTGTTTTTTACGCCATTTCTTATCTAATCTGATGCTGTGAGTGGACGTGCTTTGTCCGCGCCTTCTTGTAAATAAATTATGCCTTCCCGGGACGGATTAAAGCGAATATAAAAATTCAACGTCTCTTCTCTATCTTCGAAATTGCCTTCTTCAAACAAAATAACGCTTGCATATATTATATATATATATATATATATATATATATATATATATATATATATATATATATATATCAAATATTATCAAATATTTGTTTAAAATATTGAAAATAATTTAAGAAATAAATTCTCTAATTCCTGAACTAAAAAACAAGCTGCATTCCTTGCCATTCTTTAAATAATAGGATTTGACTGATGAATAGTGAAGCATTAAAACAGCTATAAAATGCTTCTAAATGAATAGATTACTAATTTTTTTAATTCAGGAACTGCAGAACATAATAAGAAATTATTATACCATATTTAAGCAAAAAATAGACATTAAATTTTAATTTATGAGTTTTTTCGTATGAAAATTCAACCAAAAATTAGAATGTGAGAAAACAGCATCCAAAGCTGTAAAATAGTATTAAAACATATGTAAATGCTAATATAAAAACCGATGCAACTTCCCAAAGAATAGACTTAGAAACGAAATTCAAAATTTCGTAAGATTTTTTTTTCTATTTAATGTAGTCACCTACCTTAACAGAAAAAAAAGTAAAAATAACAAAATCTAAATGATTTTTTTTTTTTTTTTTTTTTTGTGACTTGTGAGGATTTAAATCTTGAAGATTGGGCAAAATTTCGGAGTTGAATTTTTTACGATTCCAGTATTTTTTACATTTCATAGTTGAGAAAGTAAAAAGATAGCCTCATTTTATTAGGCCATAGTGCTGAAACTATGCTACGTCACTGCAAAAATATTAAAACGTGCAACAAAATAAACGGAAGCAAGCTCTTTTACTATGCTCTATTAAAAAGAGTTTTTGGCAACGAACTTTTTATTCGAAAATCTGCAACTTTAATTAGCAGAGATGGTTATTTTTCCTCTCTTAGACAAATCATATTCGATAAGTTAATTTCAGACATTATAAAATTAATTTAATTTGCGTTTTACTTTTCATTATTTCTTTAAATAAACAAATCAGAAAAATGCATAATTTAGATCTAGAACATGTAAAACTTCGTCTGAAATATTTTATAATTAAAAAAAAATTAAATGCTATATCTGAGAAAGTAAGACTTTTTGAAATGGAATAAAAAAAATTTAATGAAATGAAATTTTAATTAATTTAATGAAATAATTTTGTAAAAATTTATATTTTTAAGTTCAAATTATTATTTAAAATAACTGGAAAAATGGAAACTGCTTAATGTTTTACAGTTTTGTTTTATATCGCTTTGATTTTTATATTGTTTGGAAAGGATCCTAAAACCTGTAAAGAAATAATTCAATAATATTGAACAGCTAAAAATACGCCGGCATATTCCAATGAATTTTACAACGAAAGCTCCTTTCATTAAAATCACTCATTAGTTGGAGTTCGCCTTCATTGAAAGTAGCATTATATGCTTTTAAGTTTGATTTTATGAAAATATCCAATTGTAGTAAATCGTCACTTTATTATTATTATTTTACTTCCAAAATAGAGCAACTGCAAGAATATTTCCCACGAAACGCAGACGACATTTCGGTTTAGCCTTTTAAATAAATATTTATCGTTTTCGTTCATAAGCCGTGGATTAGAGAATCCTGAATCACAATTATTTCAATGGGTAATTTTTTTAAAATTTATTTGACCTATATTTTAGTTTATATCTTCACAATTTAGTAGATCTCCATTCTTTATCTCCAGGATAGCTCGCTATTTCAAACGTTATGTTATATATTTGCATTCAAACACCTACGCAAATAATTTTCGCCCCCCCCCCCCCTTTTTCATGTTATTATTTTGTAAATTTCCAGAGCTGAATATCGGAACTCTTGGTCCAGTTAAAGAAAATGACCAACACCTACATTTTTCATGGTAGGAAATTAGGCTTCAAAACATCAGCTACAATGAATAGTAATAGGGTAAAAGGCGTGGTTTGAGCTGCGTTCGGCTTTCACATCACTGTCATCTTCCTTCAATTCAGAGTGCGGAAGGGAAGAAAAGGGTTGGAAATATTTACTTTGAACACAGCCGCAATGGAGGTCATTTCGAATAAATAATTGCAGTTTATTATGTGGAGCTCGATTCAGAGACATGCGTCTTCCTCAAAGAGAGAAGAGTTTGTTCAAGTCTTTTGTCGTGTGTCGCTCGCTATTAATGAGCTATTTGCTGCGTTTTAATACATATATCGTAATCGTAAATAGAAAATGATGACTATGATTAATAAGAAAATATGAAAGATGATGAGACTGATGAATAATATCGCTTTGCTATTCATTATAGGAATATCCTGAAAGATGTATTGAAAATCGCAATGCTCGTCTTTTAACTTTATTGACATGTTTACTTATATTTATGAAGGATGAAGATTAGTAGGTTAGTAGTTCTATATCAACTTAATATCAATTCTATACCTAGCAATCAGATGTTTTGGGTTGACATCAACAGAAATTTTGGATTCAAATCTTTGATTTTGTCAAGTTTGGAAAATATTGAAACTCTAAATGCATCGATCAAATATATTATTTGAAGTTCTTTGGTTTGTATTTCATTTCATAAAAAAATCAGATCTGTTCTACTTGGATATGATTTATCAAAAGAAAACGTTCCTGCGAATCTCAATAAATGTCATGAATCTTATTTTAATGGTTCCAATTAAATTCGAAAGTATTAATAAAAAAAGATCCATCAAACAACATCCCTATTAGACAAATATATTTATATAAATTTTGTTGTACTAGTTGGAAAAAATTTGATAAATTCTGTAAAACTGATTTTTTTATTTATTAGAAGAATCTGAACTAGTTTGATTTTGGAAGTTGTTTTTTTTAAAGTAGGGTTTGTTAAGTAAATTTTCTTCAGGTCTAATATTTATTTTAGTTTAAATCTGTCATAGGAAAAATATTTAACAAAATGACATATTGAAAATATTTGGGTCATTTGAAAAAAAGCCTCGGTGGTTCGATAGTTTATATTGAACTTTAGGAATCCGATAGTTAGATCCATTTACTGGAAAAACACCTATATATGAGAACTTGATGCATTCTAAATATGTCGGAGCTAAATGACATCAAAATGGTGTGATGTGGGAACTTAGAGAGAGTGTACTGGCTCAGATGTCATCTTCATCATTGATCATTTTTTAAATATTTGAAGTTTACTGGCAAATATTCTCTGTGCAGTTTCTAAACTGGACTATAATTCAAGAAATCAATAACATTCGTTAAATATGTAATGAATTCGGAAGGTATTTGGACATAATTTGGATAATAATCATTTATAATCTCAGAATATATTGAAAAATGGTCAAAAATGCTATAGAAAATTGAATATTAGGTACTGCTAGATTGAAAACTACTAACTGAACTGCTTTGCTTCAAAATTAAAAGTATAATAGTAAATATGTTTAGTAGGTATTACTTGTATATTTTTTATAAAGGTAAATTCTCGAATTCAATTAGGATTTCAAATATAAACTTCAATTAGGAAGAAGGTGTAAAATTCCATTACTTCAATAAAAATACTCTTCTATTCCCGACCCTCGAAAGGAAGTTTTGGAAATTAAGAACAGATGATCATAAACTTATGAATATAGATTCACATGAAATTTTTACTTTATAATCTTAATATATGATTGCAGTTAAGGGAATACAAGGCTTTAATCTCCCTTTTTCTTTCCCCCGAAGTAAATGAAATAATTCCTTCATTTGATTTCATTTATTAGTTTATTTTAATTGTTAATGATCACGCATTTTAAATTTCACATTTTCCTAATTGTACAGCTAACGCACAGCTTCTTATTTATATTATTCACTTTAATGAGTCAACGAAATATGACGCACACAAGGAATTCCTTATTTGTTACATTTTCACTAAATGTGAAAATTTAAAAGCTAAAAGCAACGATGAAGCTAGATATTCAGTTATAAATCTGCAATGAAGGAATTAAAGGACTCACTGTTAATTATTTGGGCATATCTGCAACAAATTTTGCTTTTGAATTTTCTTGCCTCGTCTTTTTTGTCTTTGCTGAAAATATGGATCAACTTTAGCAAACCATTCTGCATTTGGGAAAATGCTTCAAAAATTCAAGTAATTCTTTTATATTAGTAAAATTCTATACATGTCTACAAAAAAGAGTGTATATTATAAGAAGAAATTATATCAAAGCTTATTTAAGTCTATTTACTTCAATCAGCTAAAAAAAAAATGCCAGCTTTATTTAAAAAAAAAAAAAAAACACTTAAGTAAATTCTGTGAAAATGAGAATCATTAAGTTCTAAGTAGCTGAAAAAAATACTTTTATTAAATCTCTTTTTTTTATGTTGTTTCTTGTTACTTATAATATTTATTATACTTGTACTTTATTACTTATTATTATTACTAATTATTATTATTATTACTAATTATTATTATTATTACTAATTATTATTATTATTACTAATTATACTTTATTACTTATAATACTTGTAATAAATAGCTAGTATTGTAATCGTCAAAAAATACGAGCTCAAGATTTTGACGAATCTGTACTTTTCACCGAGTCTCAAAAACAGATCTTTGGAATTATGTCTATTTATCTGTGAGTGCGATATCTCAAATTTGTAGATTTCTATCAAATTTTGAGTGAATCTATTCAAAGAAAGCCTGTCAATTCGGCTATCTACACGCAGCACAACAACTAGGAAATGAAGTTGAATAAAATTTGGTGAAATTTAAAATTTGAAGAGTAAATCTGTATCAAATTCGGATTCAAATCCGTCAAAAGGTTGTGGCGTCTGCAATTTCGCAGGCATTCAAATCCCATATGCCAAAAATACAACCACATGAACGAATGAAATTTAGTGTACAGTTTTAGCTTCTAAAGTACAAACCCATAAAAATTTTAAAACCAAATACATCAATGAGTTTACCGTTTGCCGATCTGTACATATAAACATAATCAAAGACTTAGACAAATGAAATTTGGTATTGGATCTTGCTACTAAAATTTTAGTTTGATGAGTTTTGATTTCAATCAGTCGTCAAGTGTTGCTCAAAAAGCATACTTCGGTTTCCTTACTCTACTATGAAGCACAAAACACTCATGGGTGGGACTCTGAAAATAAATATCTGCTCCAAGTTTACGATTCTTTTTCGAGGATAGGAGAATAACGTCTTAGTGAGCAGGCGAGCAAGTACCGGTGATACCACTTCCACTGTTTTTTAGATCATTTTTTATATCCAAATAAGCTAACGAATGTATTTTGTTCATAAGCAGAAAGGATACCAAACGAATCCAAACTTGAAATTTATTTTTATATTCCTGAATCATGGAAAAATTGTACATAGTGGATCAATAAAGGAACTTACTTATGATAGATTTTGTTCCCAACATTTTAAAATATATCGATGATATCTTCGAACTGAACTCTTCTAGTATTACATCAAAAATATTTACCTTTAAACTAAAAAAAAGTGAATAACTATTTTAAATATTAAAATTCTTTTTTTTTCTTAATTATTTTCTGTATTAAGTTTGAATCTAGGGAAATACATATTTATAGGGAACGAATAAATCTTTTTATTATCAAAGGTTCAAAATACATGTATTTTTGACCTAGGTGGAATTTAAATTCGTATTAAAAAATAAACAAAAAAAATTCAGTATACGTATTTTCCACAAAATCCGCGTATTTGTTTAAGATCTAAGTATTGCAAGCATTTGTGCAAATAATAATAAAAATAGTATGTATCTTTTAGATCATCTTATATTTGATATGAGTTTTTAAAGCCATTAGAGAATTATTGCTGACGATCCTAGCTTGCTTTAAGTTGTGATTAAGCGGCAAAGTCAAAATTTGTGCATGCAATTTTTTCTCCAAATTCTTCATCATTTAATTGCCTTTAAAAATAAATTTTGCCTCCCTATTAATGGACAAATCCTTACAAATACGTTGATAATGGTTAAGGAGTACACATTACTCCGTTTCTATCCAATTTACCTGCAATATAAGAGGGGATTTTCGAGCTAAAATGTCTCAAATAACTTGCCAGTTCAGTTTAGTTTTTTATATGAACATCCCTTTTTTAAAGCAACGCTAGGGCTCTTTTGGGAAGGACCTCATAATTTTGAACCGCGGTCAGATGACGAGGACGACATCTGAGCTGGCACCTCCCTCTCCAAACTTTCACACCACATCAGCGGGAGGACGTTTGACCCCGACGGATTTAATGTGCATCAGACTCGCTTATACGACAGTTCTTCGGTGGACAGTCTTTCGAACCTGTAACCCTCAGATTCCGAAGCTGAGACCTTACCACCAGCCCATCGCGGCTCAAATAACTTGCCAGGCATTTTCCGAAATGGGATGCCCGAATGCAGTGTCCAACATGCATGTGCCGGGCCTTACTAACACTTCCTAAATACAGATTTATCCTTTCTATACCTCTTCTGTATTTAAATGGTATTAGTCTTACCAGAGCCTGACTAAGGCAGGCACATACGGGGCAGTTGTCCCGGGCTCCCCACATTAGAGGGGTCCCCAAAATCGAATAGAAAATTTATTTTACGTTTCCTTCTTTAATGCACTTTTTTTTAAACAAAATATCTGTACAGTGTAAAATCCGTCAGTTTTATCTTAGCTTCTTCATTTATCTATCGTATGAACCCAAAATAATCTATATTTCGTAAATCCATGGCTTTTTAAGGCGGAATTGAGCTAAATTTTCGCACAGAGGGGCCCCCAAAGAAGTTTTTGCCCCGGGCCCCAATTAGACTAAGTCGAACTCCGAGTCTTACACATTTGAATTGAATCTCACTTCCGCTATTCTCCGATTGCAATATCGATGCTCTTGTGGTGAATTGCATATAAGCCAGTAACAACGCTTCTACCCGAACAGCTGTTTTGGCACACTTGGTGCCTCAGCACCCACAAAAAACGCTCGCCATAACGCTTGGCGCTATTCAAACTGGGTACAGGCCCATTAAGACAACAGCTATTACTACTACTAAATACTCAATATATATCACCACTCAACGCCATATCGTTCGTCTCCCCTTCGACTCACTGGAGGGAGAGTACTGTGGTGAATTGCATGTAAGCCAGTAATAGCGCTTCTACCAGAACAGCTGTTTTGGCAAAATCGGATCGTTACTGGGCTGCTAACCAAAAGGTCCCAGGTTCTATCCTCACGCGTCTCATACCTCTTCACTCTGTTACTAGGCCAATATACCATGGTTGGAGAATGGCGGGAGAGAGATTCGACTGTCCAGACTGCTTTTGGGGAAGTTATTTATTTGATTATATTAGCTTAGTTTAGTAATCTTAGATTAAGATGCAGTTCTCATGTCGCACGACAATTATTTTTGGATCCCGTTATTTTTTTACCATGGTTAGATGAAAGGATTTCTTCTTTAAACTTCCATGCCAACGGAAGAACATTTTAGAATTCCCGTTTTAATGCTACTAGACAATCTTTGGAGACGATGTGATTGCATGACAATTGTAGATTTAAAGCTCACCAGGACCTCACACATGGTGGATCTATGATGCCATTGAATTTAGAATTGGTGGCTTACAGTTTTAGGTTCATGACTCTATAAAAGCAATTCATTTAATTCTATTAGACTGAGGTCCTGCCTTGAATTTATACAAAGAAAATGAACCCTGCAATGCTGGAAACAAAGACACAGGTTTCGAGGTCGATCTGCTCCCTGCTTTTCATCTGCATGCTTTCAATTTTCACCAGCCTAAAGAGACCAAAATTGCTAACTTCTAATTATAATGCAAAGTTCGAACACCGTGATTCCACAAGAAAATCCGCAAATTCGGGAGTCCTCGATCCTATACAAAATCGAACGTAGACCTAAAAATAGAAGACTGCACTTCAATGTACCAAAATAATACATTTTTTCTATTATTTGGCTTTATTCCGCTGATGGCCAGATCTATTTAAACGCTCGAGTGATTTCACTAAGATCCTACTTTACGAAATTAAGCCCCCATCGTGTGAAAATGAATGTAAAGCCACTGGACCTCAACGTCTTGAAATTCTCTGAAGCGAAACGGTAGAGATCTGGAAAAATCAACGGAGAGAGAAAATAGCGGACATAAGAAAATCCATGGGATTAATATTGAATATGAAGAACATTCTCCAACAAAACCAAAACTGATCCCACAATATTTAAACTAATACCACTTTTCATTCCTTTCGTTTAATCCCTTACAATACTTGCACTTCTGTTGTTAAAGCGATTAAGATATAAATAGCATCAGGATATGTGTCTGATGTAATTTACAAAATTCTGCTGGAACTTGTGTAATATTTTGAAATGAATTAGAGCATTATCTCATAGTTCATCTTGAGGACAATCTCGAAATAACACAGACACACTGACTAGCATTTGAATCTAGATTATTGTCCTTACTGATGATCACTTCCACAATTGTAGAAATTTAGGCGATTCAGGATTTCTTAAATAACAAAAATTAAATTGCATTTTAATATCTAAAGGAGTATAGAGACTATAATAGAGAAGCATAAATGAAATGAAATGAAGCCTCCCCTGGTATCATTTATCTTTGCTACATCAACAATCATCAAAATCTCTTTCAAATCAGCAAGTAAGAACGTATCTGCAATATTATTTAATTTTCTGTCATGAATAAAACAGCAATAACAAAAGAATGGTATATTTCTGAGCTAATTAAATGGCTATTTCTTGTTGAACCAATGCTCTGGGTAACTTTAGTCGATTACTAATTTCTCATTCTTGACATTTTACAAAACACATGACTTCTTACAAGAAAAATATAACTATTCTTTATTAATAATAAAGGAGAATGCGCGTTGGTTAAGGAGGAGTTTGGAGTTATGAAATTTTGCAGAGACGTACTTTAGAGATTGTAAACATGCAGTCGGATATGATTTCTTTGACATTTTGATGAAATAAAAATTGAGTAAAATTTTAACAAATTCCCTCAATAACTCCTAAAAATATTTATGATGCTTTAACAATTGAAAGAATCCCCTTTTTATTCTGGTTTCAAACATCTAGTTCAACGTTTAATTTAAAATGTTTTTTTTTATAGTTTTTTTGTAGGTTCTTTATAAAATAATTTCAAAAAGGTATAATTTTATTTATTTATATCAAAAGTATTTATGCTTTAGTATTTGATTTATTATTATTTTCCTTATATTCTTTATATTTTCTTTAAAGTTCCTTCTTATTTTAATATAAATTAAAAAAAACAATTTTGAAAGGATCTTGGTAATTAGCTGTTCATATTTTTGACTTGTTCACATATTTTATTGTATTTATTTGATTAAAATAAATAAATTAATATTATTTATAAATTATATTTTTTTATTCAAAATAAATAAATGATCTATTTTATAAATCCTTTTTTATATATTTTTATTTATTTGGATTAAAGAACTAACTATTATTTATTCATTTAAGAAAGTCAGAATATTTTGAATAAATCTAGAGTGAAGCCTTGAAATATTTGTTGTTGTTATTTCCTATGACACTTGTTATAGACTAGCCCGCTGACGAAGTCAGCGATTTTAAGCCGAAAGAGAGTCTTTTGTTTCAGTAGCGCCATCCAGGGCCAAGAGTACGCTTTGCTCACATCGCCACTTAGGGCCAAGAGTACTCATATTCGCTTGCACAATCTCTTTTTACAAGGGGGGGGGGGCATATTCACACACACCACAGATAGAACACAGATGAAGAACAATTGGGACGCCCAGATCACGGAGAAGACGCGCTACCCCTATGCCAGGACCGCGGCGCCTTGAAATGTTTGTTGCGTTGTAGCGAAATCGAATAAAACTTCTCCCTTTTAAGAAAGAAAAGCTATTTTTATAGAATGGTGACAGTAAGGAATAAAATGGCCTCTTCTTATCCAGAATTTGCAAATTCTATATTCCTTTTCTCTTTCCCAAACACTTTTAAACGCTTTGCTTCATTTTTTGAAGGATTTTGCTTAAATCCATAAACATATCGTTTGGTCATTGATACAATCACAGACTTGTCGTCTGATATATAAACAAACACTATTGGGTCAAAGCAGACGCATCCTGTATGCGAAAGAGAGGTTTCCATGGCAACCTGTGGAGTAATAGTGAGAGAAGGTGTTTATTTTTAACAACTGCTCCGTCGTCCGAGCGGATCGCTCCACTGACCAACATCGCACCGGCTGGGAGAGTCGCCATGCATCACCGCACCCGCTTCTCGAAAGTAATAGCCAGAGAAATAATAACAGAAATGGAGAAATTTTTAGGGTCAAGCGGATAGAGAAGAAAAATAATTCTTTTTTTCTCTTTCCCCTTCTTTTGTTTGACTATTCAGGCCTGCGAAGTGAAAAGGAATTGAATGTGAATCCCTTTTTATTTTTCCCTAAACAATATGAAAAGTTGTAGTATTCATATACTTTTGGTACAGACATTATCATCCCAACTTGGTTCTTTGCATGGTAAAAACTCTTTAAAAGTTAAAAGGAAAAAGAGTTACTATAATTATTCATGAATAGAAATTTTAGCAATATTTTAATTTATTCATTCATTAATTAAAAGAAACTTTCCCTTTCTAATTCATTTATTTAATAATTTTCAATAAGAATGCATTATAAATATGCTTTACTTTTTTTAAGTAATAATTTTTTCTATGATCATTAAAGAAGACTATTTTTTAATAGAAACATTTATGTGAAAAATTTATAAAATATTTTTATATTTCTGGTAATTTAATTTCATAATTTAAAATTAAACTTGAATATAGGAATTATTTTATCCCACGGTTATTGTACATGATCCATACCTTCCCCGAAGTCCAGGAAATATTTCCTTTAGAAGAGAAGGAATGTGTATAAAACGCGTGATCTATTCTAGTGCCTATTTAAAAATTTAGAGTAAATTAGAATCATAAAGAAGTTTTTGCTTCAAAGAAATATATTAATTATTATTATTTATAATATCAACTATGACTATGACTTGTGACTATGCATCAAACTTTGAACGGTGTATGGAAATTTACTTTAGAAGGGGGGGGGGAATCTGTATTTATAAAATTGGTTTATTAATTCTTCGAAAGAAGAGAGCAGAACTGTTAAATTTGTTTTTAAAAATTTATACAATGCTGTTAAGAATCTTTTATGTCCATTAACGGTTAAATTTACATCATTTTAAATCTGTCACTTTTGCTGGACTTAGCATATTTTTGCTACTTTTCTTAGAGCAAATTCACAAGCAGTTACAAAATATAACAGTATCTATCAGTTATGGACAAACTCTATCGAACTATCGAAAGAAGTAATAACATTCTACTTTCGAGCTCTAGTTTGCAAAATTCCATTTCGGATGGATCATCTTCTGATAACACTCCAGTTTGTTCTTTTTACAGTTCTTTCCCTCCTTCGGGCGCAATTATGCTTGTGAGTCGGTAGCAACCACCTGCGAGAGGAACCTACTGACCTTATTTTGGATGGCTAAAAAATAAATAAAAGAAGGCCCTGAGGCCTCGTTTGAAGGTCGCAGGGGCCCCCTGCCGCAGTACCGGTTCAAGCGTCGAGGCGAAAATGCGCTCAAAAGTGAGAACGCAAATATTGAATTTCTCGAGACATGGGTTCGTCATGGAAACGAATCTGTTTGCTAGCTATTAAATAATGTTTAAAGATCATATTTGGTAAAAAAAAAAAAAGTTAAGATTCCATTCATTTGTTTCTCAACTATTTATATATTACTAATAAATGCCTTTAAGATAGAATATCGAAATGAATTGACGGTTCCTCGATCAAATATCCCAATAATAATAATAATAATAATAAAAAGGGAATCAACATAAAAAAAATCTTGTGAAACTAAATAATAATAATATGTACATAGAAGTATCACCAAGAATTTACTTCGTTTATGATGCCAACGAATTGAAAAAGAGATGTAGAATGTAGTCTTTATTTTCTTTGGATATGACAATTTGTCTTTGATTGTATTTATTATGCAACATGTTTAAACTGAAAAATGTAAACTCAGTCTTTTCAAGTAAAATAATATCTTTAAGCAATATGATTAATTAATACTTTAAGATCGAATATGAAAATGAATTGACGGTTTCTCGAGCAAGTATCCGAAGAATAAAGAGGAAAAGAGAATCAGCAAGAAATCTTGTGAAATAAAAACATGCACGTAGAAGTATCTCCAAGAATTCACTTCGTTTACGATGCCAACGAGTAGAAAAGGAGATGTAAAATGTAGTCTTCATTTCCTTCAGCTGAAACAATTTGTCTTTGACTGCATTTTTTAAAACACATATTTAAAATGAAAAATGTAAACGTAGTCGTTTCAAGTAGAAAATTTAAACAATATGATTAATTAATGCGTTTAAGGTCGAATATCGAAATGAATTGATGGTTCCTGGAACATGAATCGAAAGAATAAAGAGTAAAAAGAATCAACAAATAATCTTGTGAGATAAAAACATGCACGTAAAAGTCCCCTCCAAGAATTTACTTCGTTTATGATGCCAACGAACTAAAAAAGTGGTTATTATCTTTAGATATGACAATTTTTCATTCATAACATTTTAATTATGATTAAAGTGAAAATTGTAAATGTAGTCTTTTCAAATAGAAAGTTGCAGCAACTAACAGAATTTTTCACTCACAAAAGTAGTTTTCAGTATGTAACATGTCGAAGACATGTTTTATCAAATGCCTCTTATATACTTATACTTAAGTTGAATATACTTATTCTAACAGTTAGTTATAAAAAAAAAATGTGTGTGTGTGTGTGTGTGTTTGTGTGTGTGTGTGTGTGTGTGAAATCGCGGGTTTTTTTCTTTTTTTTTCCAGGTAAGACACCTATATAGATAAACTTAAAAAGCGAAATCTTATCTAAATATAAAATTTCATCCAAATCATTACAGTCGTTTCCGAGACACACGAAATAAATACATTTATATATACATACAAGAATTGCTCGTTTAAAGTTATAAAGTACATTGACATTAATTTTCCATCTTAACACATTCGCCGCCATGATTTACGTCTGTGATACGAATCATCTCTCTCATTAAATTAACCATTCCTATTTTTCAACTATTAGTAGAGAATATAATCGTATAATTAAAGAATAGATATAAAGTAGGCAAGTCACTTAAGCATCATATAATTAGAGAATAGGCAATAGTGTTAATATTTTATTAACATGTTTATGGAAAAATGCCAATTAATTGATTTAATCCTCTTGAAGATAAGAAATTCCCGAGAAAGCTTTCAAAATCTGTAATGCCAGATCAGGAAGTGAATTCTCATGGGATTATTCCAAAATGATTCGGAAAATATGTTTTCTTTTCTGACGCTTCAGTTGGAATGGCAATGTACCGTAGGACAAGATAATGACGTCTGTACGTTAGAAAGAAACGTCTTCCGGACGTTGAAAAGATGATTAATGAGGTACAGGACGTTTATGCGATTTTAAGACATGTTGGACAAGCGAGCAACACCATGCTCAAATGAGCACGGTAATGAGGCTTGTAATAGGACAAATTTACATTCACTAAACACGTTGCTCAGTTGCTAGATAATGCACTAAACACGATAAAAATGGTGTCAATGAAGTAAATCTGTTTATTTTTCAATTTTAAAATGTTTCACATATTGCTTTACGCAATAATTATTTATCCTGTTTCATGAAGTTTAGTTTAGCTATATTGACGTCCCGTTTTTAAATGAATCCTTTTTTGGGAAGGACTTCGTAATTTTAAACCTCGGTCAGATGACGAGGACGACACCTGAGCTGGCACCCCTCTCTCCTCACCAAACCACCATGTTTCATGAAGGTTCGACGAAAGAATAAAGATTTTAGCAAGGAATTTGGATTATATCTTTGAATGTTTCTTTTTGTTTGTTAACTACTGTTCATAAAATTGATAATGTTAAGATTAAATCAAAGTAATCTTATGTACTAAAAACTAGAAATTGTAAAAAGTTTTCTTTAGTTTAGTTATATTAACGCCCCGTTTAAAGCAACACTAGGGCTATTTTAGGACGGACTTCGTCATTTTGAACCTCGGTCAGATGTCGAGGACGGCACCTGAGCTGGCACCCCCCTCTCCACACCACGCCACACCAGCGGGAGGACGTTTGGTCATGACGAATTTAACGTGCAACAGACCCCCTTACACGACTGTTCTTCGGTGGAATCGGGACACGAACCCGAAACCCTCTGGTTTCCGAAGCCGAGACCTTATAACCAGGCCACCGCGGCCCTATTGTAATATTTTAAATTTGATATTAAAGTATATCGTGATTCTATAAATAATTAAAATTTATTTATTAACAAAAAGACCTGGGATTCATTTAAAGACTAAGAAACTATTTCTGATTAATTATTAAATATTGAAGCGTCTTTAGTGGCTAGCAGGAATATTGATTGAGTTTAAATTCCATTAAATCTCTTATACACAATTTCATGTTCATGATCCTCTCACTAAATTAATTTTAAACAGCAAATTGTGACATTATGTTATTGTGGGAAGCGCTGACAGATCCCGTATCCTGTATGGCGCCATGCTGGCCATGTTGCGTCACGTCATTAATCACGTAATGCTTTCCCGCCATTATTGGCAGACGAGAGTTAGGCAGTGAGACTGCAAGACGTGCAGCTCACGCTCATGTATCTTTTATGTTCTATGTAGTAATGTTTTGTCCTTTGTACTTTAATCTTAATAAATATATTTCAAATATTAATGCTGGTCGTTGCCTTTTCCCACATTTTTGGGGGCTCGGCCTTTCTCGTGAATACCCCTAGCAAATCCCGCCAAACTGTTGAAAAGCTGTGGACGTTAGTACAATTTAAGACGTTAAATTGATGCTAAGAATTTTGATAAGAGTGGATTTTTGCCGTGGATATTTTAATGGACGTTAGTGCACGTTTTGGATGGATATGATTCAAGTGGAAACGTTAAAGGTTCAAGTACTTCGTGTTCTTGTGCAACTGTGCTGGCATATACTGGCTGCTTTAAAAAAAAAAGGAACTTTTAAGAGTGAATAATTCGACTGCTCCCAACCAGGTAGGCGCAATTTTTTCCCAAGTTTGTAATTTATAGTATAGTACGTTACTTTATTCCATTCTCCCTTTAAATTTTAATCCCGAGTGAATGTGCATTAGTTCTGTTTTAATTCATTACAATGTCTTTAAAACTAGGCGATATTGAATTAATCGCTAACTCCCTTAAATATGCAAAAACTAATTCCGTAAAATTGCTTAACTCTGTGTTAGGTTACAGTAATTTTGACCATTCTTCTCGAAAAAGAATGAGAAATTTTGAAAGATTTGAAAATTTAGATGTAGAAAAACATAAACAAGAATTGCTGAAGATTTTTTCTTTATCTGATTTTATCTCCGTTTCTAATTTATTACACTTAGAAGTAACTGAGACCGACAAAGATGCTATGTGTGAAAATATTTTTAAAGCCCTAACAAATTTAAATGAATTTCAGAACTCGCTAGATATTAGTTTTTTATCGGAAACAGAAGAAAACCTTTGTCTCCTCAAAAGGTTTCTCAAACCGAAACTTCATCTATTAATAACAGCTCTATGAGTAATACGGGTAATAATTCTTCCTTCCCCATCCCCGTAACTTCAGACGAAACATTAATAAATAACAGTCAGGCATTAATTACTGGCGCCAAAAGGGAATCACTCGAAAATGATCCCTCGAATAAACAAACGATGAATGAAATAAACCTTCAGTTTTGTTTTTTATTACGCGATCTCTGTGGTAGTAGCAGAAACTTCACAGGAAATGATTCCTATTCGATTAAAAGTTTTTTTTATGATGTTGAAGAGAATTTTTCTCATTTCCTTCTTTAAGCGAACAACAAAAATTAATCTTTGTAAAGAGATTAGTTTCCGGCGCAGCTAAATCTTTTTTATTCTCTCAAAGAAATCTAAATTCCTATCATGCTTTTAAAAGTGCATTCATTAATGAATTTTCCGATAAAGTAACTTCGATTGAAATACATAAACAACTAGAAAGACGTAAAATGCGCTCGAATGAAACTTTTATGCAATATTTTATTGCCATGCGTGAAATTGCGAATCAGTCTGAAACCCTTATTGATGAATGTTCTGTTATTCAATACACAATAAATGGGATACAGGGTTCTCCTTCTGATAAAATTATTCTTTATGGTGCAAAATGTTATTCTGAGTTTAAAGAAAAATTACGAATTTTCGAAACTATCGTAAGTGCAATGAACGCAAATAATTCAAAGATGTCGTATTCTAGATATGCTAATGACGGCCAAACACGTGATACAATACATAAAATCCCTGTCCAACAAAGAGAATCAAAATTGAATCTTAGTAATCCGACTAACAGTAAGACGCGTTGTTTTAACTGTAACGATTTTGGACATATCGCAAAGTCTTGCCCTAATCGTAATCGTGGTCCTAAATGTCTTTCTTGTAATTTTTTCGGACATAAATCTTCCGATTGTCATCGTACTACTCGGAATGACAGTTCTACCCCACGGGATAATGTCAACACTTTACATTTATTGCATTCTCCGTCGAATATGCATAAAGAGGTTGTTATTCTTAATAATACACTTTCCGGATTAGTCGATACTGGTAGTTTTTCGACACTTCTCAAACATTCTGCATGGATTAAACTAGGATCGCCGCCGTTGACGAATAACAAGATGACACTAACTGGATTCGGTTTTTCCCAAACTAAAATAATAGGTTCCTTTGAATCTGAAATTATTATTGACAAACAAAGTTTTCCTGTTTTTATTTCTGTGGTACCTAATAATTGTAATACTTATGACCTAATAATAGGTTGCGACGTAATAAATCAGGCAAATTTGACAATTAAACCTGACGGTGTTGTATTTTCCAAAATTTCTAAATCTGATGATCCTGTTGAAACTGACAGTTTTATAATGGCTATTTCTGCCGAAACTCCCACGTTTGATATAGGTCCGAATATTTCTAAACAAACTCGCAATGAGGTTGAACAGATTTTGTTAGCCTATAAACCTAACAAAACTAAAACCGCGAACATCGCACTTAAT
The DNA here is from genome assembly GCF_947563725.1 of Argiope bruennichi. Classification (NCBI taxonomy): domain Eukaryota; kingdom Metazoa; phylum Arthropoda; class Arachnida; order Araneae; family Araneidae; genus Argiope; species Argiope bruennichi. The sequence goes on along the minus strand of NC_079154.1, from coordinate 50,618,050 downwards.
ATAACGCTTACTGACGATGAGCCAATTTTCCACACTCCTCGACGTTTACCCTTTGCCGAACGTGATATAGTAAATGCGCAGATAGACGAGTGGTTAAAAAATGGAATTATAGAACCATGTTCTTCACCCTATGCTAGTCAAGTTGTCGTAGTTCGTAAGAAAGATGGAAAACATAGAGTCTGTATAGATTATAGAAAATTAAATCGTAAATTAGTTAAAGACCATTATCCACTACCATTAATTGATGACATTTTAGATCGTCTTCAAAATGCTAAAATTTTCAGTACTCTCGATTTGCGTAACGGATTTTTTCATGTGCCGGTAAAAGAAAAAAGTCGTTGTTACACCAGTTTCGTCACAAATACAGGTCAATTTCAATTCCGTTATATGCCATTCGGTTTAAGTTCATGTCCTCCTGTCTTTATGCGATACATAAATGCCGTTTTTCGTGATCTTATTGCAAAAGGCATTGTCCTCCCGTATATGGATGACATCGTCATTCCCGCAAATAATGAATCTGAGGCTCTCGAACGCCTTAACACTGTTCTAAAAGTAGCTCGCGATTATGGACTAGATATAAACTTTAAAAAATGTCAAGTTTTGCATAGTCAGATTGAATTTTTGGGTCACGTAGTAGAACACGGCAAATTGCTCCCTTCACCCTCCAAAACTAAAGCCGTTCTTAATTATCCTGAGTTAAAAAATGCAAAAGACGTACAACGTTTTCTAGGTCTTACGGGATACTTTAGAAAATTTATTCCCTCATACTCTACTATAGCAAAACCACTTAGTGATCTTCTTCGTAAGGACAGCCCCTTTCTATTTCAAGCTCAGCAAAAAACTGCGTTTTTACGCTTAAAACAGTTACTTTCTGATAAACCCGTTTTAACTATTTTTAATCAAGGCAGTCCCATTGAAATTCATACAGACGCGTCAATTGATGGCTTGGGGGCAGTCCTACTACAAAAATCCAAAGATGATAACAAATTCCATCCAGTGTATTATATGTCCAAGAAAACGTCTGACAGCGAAAGAAAATACACCAGCTATGAACTGGAGGTACTCGCCATTGTAGAAGCTCTTAAAAAATTCCGAATTTACATCCTCGGATCACACTTTAAAATTATCACTGACTGTAATGCATTCGTCAAAACGTTAAATAAAAAAGAAATGAATTCCCGCATTTCGCGATGGGCATTATACCTTCAGGATTTTGACTACGAAATAGAGCATCGAACCGGTTCAAAGATGACTCATGTCGACGCTCTTAGCCGAAGCCCATGCTGCATGATCATTCAAGACTGTGTCAATCTTCAAATTTTCAAAGCTCAACAGACAGATGAGCATATTACAGCTATAAAAGCATTACTTCAAAATGCACCTTACGAGAACTACATAGTCAAGAACAACATTTTATATAAGAACTTAGACGGAATCGATTTATTTGTCGTACCTGATGATATGCAGGCCAACATTATTAAATCCTGTCATGAACGAGGCCATTTTGCAGTAAAACGCACGCAGGAAATGTTAAACAAAGAATTCTTTATTCCGAACTTGAAAGAGAAAATTGAACGATGCATACGCAACTGTGTAACATGCATTCAAAATAACAGAAAACGTGGCAAATTAGATGGCACTTTGCATCCACTTGACAAAGACGATACTCCCTTTCATACATACCATATTGATCATTTGGGTCCTCTTCCCAGCACTTCTAAGAAATATAAGCATATTCTGGCAATCATCGATTCCTTTACGAAGTTTGTGTGGCTTTACCCGACCAAGTCCACCGACACCGCTGAAGTTCTCAATAAGCTCGAATGCCAAAGATCAGTTTTCGGTAATCCTTCAAGGATTATTACGGACAGAGGTACCGCTTTCACATCTACGTCATTCAAAGAATATTGTGAACATCAGCATATCACCCATATTGCTATTACAGCTGGACTTCCTAGATCAAACGGTCAGGTAGAAAGACTTAATTCTACTATCATATCTGTACTCTCCAAGCTATCCATAGAAAACCCTGAGAAATGGTATAGCCATGTTGCTTCCGTTCAGCAAATTATTAATTCTACATTTCAACGAAGTATCAATTCTACTCCATTCGAAATTCTGTTTGGAACTAAAATGAAATCTGAGCATGATATAAAAATCCTCGAAATCGTCAACGAAGAGATCCAGTCTGCATTTCTCCAACAGCGTGATGAGCTCCGTAAAGATGCAAAACAACAAATCCTCAAAATCCAAGAAGAAAATCGCCGTACCTACAATCTGCGTAGGAAACATGCTCAAAAATTTCAATTGAATGATCTCGTCGCAATCAAGCGCACTCAATTTGGCCCTGGTCTGAAATTGAAACAAAAATTTCTCGGGCCATATAAAGTGATCAAAATTAAAGCAAACGACACATACGATGTTGAAAAGTATGATTTCTTCGATGGACCATCAAAAACTTCAACTTGTGCAGAATATATGAAACCATGGTCCAGCAATATAGAACATATCACTTAAATTTAGTTTCAAAAGAAAACACTGAACACTACTTAAAGAGAAAGAGAACTATTTTTCCTTCCTTTTGTGTTTGTATATTTGGACGATATAGACTTTGATTTTTTTTTTCTCTGTTTATTTTGTGTTTTTATATTTTTACATGTTCAACACTAATATTATTTTTATTTTTAGTTAGTTATTCGATATTTCCAGTGCACGCTATTGTATTGCTATATACTTATGCTGTCACGGATGGTATGACTATTTTATTTGTTTTATCTTGTGAATATTTCAATTTTACAAATTATTTTCCTGTATTTGCTGTTTGTTTTATATATTTACTTCATTGTACTGTATACCATAAGGCGAGGTCGCCTATCCTGTCATGATGGCCGATGTGGGAAGCGCTGACAGATCCCGTATCCTGTATGGCGCCATGCTGGCCATGTTGCGTCACGTCATTAATCACGTAATGCTTTCCCGCCATTATTGGCAGACGAGAGTTAGGCAGTGAGACTGCAAGACGTGCAGCTCACGCTCATGTATCTTTTATGTTCTATGTAGTAATGTTTTGTCCTTTGTACTTTAATCTTAATAAATATATTTCAAATATTAATGCTGGTCGTTGCCTTTTCCCACATTATTAAAATAAAATGGTCTTAATGTCATAATATGTGTAAATGTATTAATCTTTACATCTGTTCATTTATTGCGTGCAGGAAACTTTGTAATGGAATCAAGTCCCATGACATCATGCTGCCATAAATATTTAAAGTCTGAGAAATTTATTTCAAATTGCGCATTGCATTTTATGACAATGTAATTTAAGTTTATGATATTTCGTGTAAATTGAGCGCATAATTAACAGTCTTTCTTTCTTAAGTTTCAAAGATGAAAGATAATCATAGGAATAAATGCTTGGTGAAAAAATGTAAACGGTTTGAATATCAGTGTATCAATAAAAACTACTATTAAAATATTAAATAAAACTATTTTTAAGAAATTATCAAATTTAGGGGAGGGGGATTGCACACCAATTAAATTAGTATGAGTAAATAAATAAATATATATTTTGAATTTTAAAACCGTGGAAAAAGCATTTTCGAGAATAGCAGGAAAATGTCAAATACTTGCTTCAAATAATCATTCCAAATTTCGTATTTCCAAAGTATTTCGGTGTCAAGTTTGAGAGTTCTACGTCAAACAATCTGTAGAGCACCTATATATATATATATATATATATACACACACACACAAAGAGGGAGAGAAAAATCTTCTTTAAAGAGAAAATATTTAAAAAAATCAATCGCAATATTGTTTTTTTAATTCTCTTATACTCTTATATTCATTCAACCACAGCCTACACGTAAATTTTAGTAATTATTACAAAATTTCTTTCAAGTTTTCTTTTTTACGTGTGGCTAAGAATATAGATAAAAGATTCGAGTGGAACTGAAACAGATTATTAATTTTTTAATTTAGTTATAACTTATTCATTTCTTGATTTAGATTTAAGATTGCTTTATTCTTAACCAGAAAAAAAAGGATACAATGAAAAATAACTGGGTCAATTTATTCTCGTAATACGTGTGTAATATGACGGACCAATTTAATTTCGAAGTCCATTCGTATCTTGCAAGCGGGAAAAGCATGTGAGATTCCATCGTAGATTAAGACATTAAATATCATGCGCAGTCGCATTTGTCACATAATTACGATATGATATGACTAAATTCCATTGTATGCCTTAGAATCATTATATTTTTAGATCAAATTTGTGAAAGGTTAGCAGATTAATAGCAAATGTTTTATTTTACTGTACTTTTTATCAAACAAATAAAATAATCTTCTCAAAAGGTTTTTATTAAAAAAAAATCAAAATAAGATCAGCAACTATGCTAAATATCAAGACCTTTTTCCTTCTTTAATTTTAGAATTTCATTTCTGTATGCCTGCCATTTCAATATTCAGTGCTCTAAAAAATTGTCGAGTAAAAGAAATAAGCCATTGTGTATATTTCATCTACTTTTAATAAGAGCTTCAAAAACCAATTCTGATTTGTTTTTGTGTTACTCTTAGCGGTTTTTTTAAAAAAGTAATATAAAGAATCGGCAGTTTTTCCCGTTATGCAAATAGAATGCACTCTCAAAGCTACTTTTGAGATGCAAGAATGGTCTTACAGGAAAGGTGGCATAGTTCAGGAAAATCATAAGGAAGTAATTGTTGGTTAGCAGAAATGTGGAGTAGTCAAAAGAAAAAAATAAATAATGCACGTGAAGTTCAATGCCGGAAGACTAAAATCCCTAAGAGGTGAATTCACAATTTTTTTCAACGACCCATTCGTTAAATGATGTATATATAAATGAATTGCATCCATTTTCATCAATTGCAATATAATGAAAATATTATCAACTGTCAAATGGTAAACAGACAATACTAATTTTTTGAAATAGCGCAAAATTTAAAATATGTTTTAATTAAAAGTAACCTAAAATTAAACGACATAATAAACTCTGCTTAGCTTTTGAAAAAATGAAAAAATGAAGGTTTCTACTCTTTTTACTTTCACGTATGCATAGTGTAGCGAAAATACAGTAATCATTAAAAAATTCGAAATCGACACTTTGGCGAATTTCCTTATTTTAGATCTCTATGAGTTCGAGAAATACATTTTTAGAAAATTTCTATCTGTCTGTCTATGGCAATGAACTTAAATAAGCTTTGATCTAGTCGGATGAAATTTGGTATACGATATTTACACTAAATTTGCAAATGTTTATCAAATTTTAAATAAAATCCGTTCAGTGGAATTTTTGTTCGAATAAAAATTAACACTATAACTACAAAAATAAAGAGAGCTTGGTAGACAAGATTCAGTACACAGATTTAACATCTATAGTATAGACATTTGTCAAAGTTTGAGACAAAACCAACAACAGGTTAACTGTCTGTCAGTCTGTACTTTCAGAAAAATGCTAACGTGATCATTCAAAAACTCAGTGACAAATATATCAAATTAGGTATGAGATTTTGTGACTAGAAGTGCAGTTTTGTGTCAAATCTTTGTTTCAATCGATTGCGAAAAAAGTATCTAAAGCACAAATTCGATTTTCGGATACTATTAATCGCATGCCAGGGATTAATCGCCAAATAATTCACCAAGGATGGCAGGATAGATTCAGTAAAAATGCTGAATTCACGCTGAACATTTAACTATTAACTATTGTAACTATTGTAAGCCAATGCTTAACATTTTAACTATTGTAAGCCAATGCTTAACATTTCAACTATTGTAAGTCAATGCTTAACATTTTAACTATTGTAAGCCAATGTCATGCAAGGTATTCTCTGGTATGACAAGTTCATTAGAGAATATGCGAGAAAGTTTTGGAGAGACCACTCCTGCTGGTTGAATAAAGAAATGTAATGGGAGATAGAGAGACAGTATCCATCTTGGGTAATTTTCTCACAGAAAATTTCTTGTGCGATATTACCGTTAAGAGAGTTATATTGTTTCGTTATAACAAAAGCATCAGAAAATTTCATTAAGCAATTTCTAAAGCAATTCTTAAAAAAAAACTTTGAAATGTAGTTTGATGCATAGTAACTGGTACTAAAAATATCTTTTAAATTTAACCAACTGACTGCATTATTTAAAAACATCATTAAAAGAAACTTGGTATAAATGGGACCTAAATTTCACAGCTCATTTATTTATGACATATAAAAGAAATGCAAATTTCGAAAGCTTTTCTATTTCTGTCCAGACCACTCACTGTGGAAACACGTCTAATTAACCTCGGAGCCGTAATGTGCGACAGACACAACTACTTTTAGGACACGATGTATTTATTCAGTTATCTTTCTCAGACTGTATCTTTTAAATCTGAAACCACAGGGGAAGGCAATCATTACTCCCCCTTCTCATTCTGGCCGTGCTTTTTTGCGGAGAAAAGATCTTTTCCCAAGTTCCGGTTCCGAATTGAGGCTTGCAAACGCAGGAAGGAAATTCTCTTGGAATTCTCGAAACTGTGTCTCAGAAAAATCGAGGTTATGTTCTCCGCGTCATTCAAGTTCAAGGTTGCCGAGGTGGTGAGACATACTGTGAATCAGAAATGCAAAATGCGGACCTCGCGGCACTCCTTAAAGGTGTCGGAAGTTTTTAATTATATAATTAATGAAGGTTGATCTATTAATGGATAATTGGATTCGAAAGTCAATCGATTCGATATGAAAATTCGATCTCATAGATCTGGGAACTAAGTGGTTACAATTGAAGTATCTGTTCAGAGTATTGTCGATCGTCGGGGGGGGGGGTAAATTTAATTTAGTTAGATTTATATCTCGTTTCGAAGAAATACCATGATTATTTTGGTATGGACCAAATTTTAAACTGTGGTTAGATTACTAGGGCGATACAGCAAATACCACCTCTCCTATCTTCTGCTGTATACTAATGGGGGAGTGGGAGTTAGTCCCAACTGATTTAACATGTACCAGAGTCACTGTTTACATGGTGATTCCTTTATGAACCTTGGATATTCAATTCAAATTTCAAAACCTTTATATTCGGTATCCAAAGCGAGATCTTAGCATTGATGAACATTAGTGATGAACAAGAATACATACAAAGAGATGTTACTAGAGCACAAGGCCAAATTATAAAAGAAAACTTTAGAATAAGACAAGACTAACAATTTGTGTCAAGAAAATGTTTGATTTAGTTTATTTTCAAGCTTTTCAGTAATGAAAAATTAACTATTTAATTAGTATTCTCACAAAATATTTTTTTAACTTCTCTTGTATTTCACCTCTTGCGAACAAAATTTGTAGCACTATCAATTGTTACAAACTTTTGGAGAAAATTAGCTACAAAGCTTTGTCTGCTTCAATCGATATTTCAGTTTCAATTTTAAAACATTTCAGACAATAAAAGGATTTTGTTATCTTAATACTGAAAATCGACAAGATTGCAGATGATAAACAGTCATATTATCGTCTGCAATCTATACTTATTTTACACAAAAGAAGTTTTTGCATTCAAAAAAATTACACATTAGTTTTAATCCAATGTTTATATAAAACCTTATACCTGTGTTCATTTTGAAGCAACAACTAACAGGAAACATTCATGAAGTGCCGGAAAGAACACTAATGTGCAATTATTTATTATTAATTTTTATTGAAAAGAATTAGTGCAATGACACTAATTTTTTGTTATAAAAATTAACATGTATTTAATTAATATAATGGACAAAATTTAATTTCAAATCTACAACTTTTGTATCTCTTTGCATTTTTGAATCACAGTCGCATATTTGATATACAAAATAAACATATAAAATATCAGTCATAAAATTAAGAAAATTTCAGATTTGAAAAGAGCTAAAATTTCAATATTTATGAAATGAATATTTATTTTAAACTCACAAAAATGAAAATTTCAATATCAAATATTTTGATAATTATTATATTTTTTCTATGTATAATCCGTACTAGTGAAAATAAAATATTTTTGGGATTTTTATTAAACTAAAGTTAGATGTAGAACAATATATGTTAAGTTTTTTTAAGTCACTTATTAAGCATGGAAAACGTGCATAACGAATGTGCATGGGAGAACGAATATTCAAAAGGGTGCTGGGACGTATTAAAAATTAAGGAATCATGTGAAATTCGGAATGAATTGCTAAAGCAAATTCCATGCAATGAGAATTATTTAAAACTTTAAGAATATCTTGTAAATAATCTATTTTCATTTTTTCCGTTAATGCAGCAAATTGTATAATATCAAATATGTATTTTGAAATAAGAATTCATTAAATTTGTTACGATTTCTCAAATTGAATTTTGAACAGAGATGAATCAGATTGATCATTGCTAAAAATTTTTTTGGAACAATACCCTATCCATCAAATCGATTATCGATAAATTATGAGACAAAGAAAAGCTTAATAAAATATGTTTATATTTATTTTGACATTAGATTATAATGTTAATTCTATTCTCTTCATCAGTTTTGGAAATTTTAGACAAAACAAGTCTTACATTGTTGAAAAGTATAAATTAAAGTATAATTTGTATTTTATGTTGATACAGGTGATTCTTTTAAATGAATTGTCGAATATAGCAAAATAACCTATTCTTTTTATAATTGTTCTATAAGCAATACTCTATATCAATCATATCTATCATGAATAAATTGCGAGAAAAAGAAATTTTTAATAAAATATTTTGTACTTATTTTGACATTAGATTATAAGTTAATTTTCTCTTCATCAGGTTTGGAAATTTTAGACAAAACATGTCTTACATTGTTGAAAAGTATAAATTAATCTATATTTTATGTTGAGATAAGTGATTCGTTTGCAACTGTTAAACGAATTGTCAAATAGAGTAAATAATCTCTTTTTTTTAATAATTGTTCTACGATTTCCGAAATTTTTTATTTTTCTTGAACACACTTTAAGAATTCATTAAATTGACCTGAATTTTGATGTTTTAGAAAACGATAATATATAGAGAAATGAGCGAAAAGAGAATTCAGCAAACGAGAGCAATGAAAACCGTGGGAACATAGATTTACAGGTAAAATTGGCCGCTGTGGGAAATATTTTTGATTGAATTATTACTGAAACGAAGTCATTGACCGAAAGTGAATTAAAATTTAACAAAATAAACGATTTTATTATAATTTCAAAATATTTCGTTTATTCAAGATACTGGAACTGTAGACAGTTCTTCTCTGAATCCATTGTAATAACTTAACTATCACGATGCTTCGCAAAAAACTTTCAATTTGAAACGTTTCCATCTTATTTGAATTCTGTTTACGAAATATCTCCGTTTTACTTTGTACTATGAAAATACAATATACTTACTGCATTTTTATAGTTCAAACACTATCTGATTCGCATGAAGTAGGTAAGCAATTAGATTCTTTTATTTTATTTTAAACTATCATCTACCGTTTTCATGCATAATTTATATTTATTTAGTTTTAGAAGGCTAGTATTATTATTACTTGAAATTTAAACATTTAGAAAATTATTCAGCAATAAGAAAAATAACAAAAATAAGCGAATAAGGTACAATTTTCAAATCACCAGTCAAATATTCCATTTTATTTTAAGACAGATTATGGAGAAAAATTTGAATTAGCATTTTGCGATTACTTCTTGTACTTAATTCACAATATTTAGACCTAGTTTTGTACATAATTTTCTGAAACTTTTTATAAAGAGATTTAAATTTATTATAGAGGTTTTTCCGAAAATAAATTCTCCAAAGTAGCTTTAGTCTATTTGATTGAGAAATTCCCTGAATTTTTATTATAATTTTCTTTTACAATAGTTTATAGTTTGACGCAAATATTCTTATAAATTTAAAAATAATTCTTTATCTCTAACACAATGATTTTGCAAACGAATTGGGTTAAATCTTTTTCGTTCCTTTTGATAAAATTTCATCTTCAACTGTTGTATGAAAGAAATGTGGTTATAAGGACATGTATCCATAAACTTCCTATTGTAAAACAAATATGTGGTAATTTTTTTGTGTGTGTGGTGTGTGCATGCGTTCGATACATTCACGCAAAATTCGAAATTTTCTTTTATGATTCATTTAGGTAAAAGTTGTACAAAAATAGTACGAAAGGATTTGAAAGAATTAAGCATAATTATAATTGGATGCAATTTTGCAATTGGTAAAAAGTCAACATTTTATGGATCTTGGGTTTGCTGTTTATTTTATAAATTCTTCTTATACATATGTAGATTTAGGCAGCAAAACATAATTAACTCTAATCCATTGCGCAGATGACAGCTTATTAAAGTCAATACTTAATCTTGGAAAAATGGGGTATATTTCTTGTTGTATTGTTTTAAAAAAGCATTTATACTTCGAAACATTAGCTTGGAGATATCTTCCCATAGTATAAATATTCCAAATTATACATATAAATTTTAAACATAATAATAAAATTTCTAACATTTAAAATTATTCATTAATATTAGTTATAAATATGATTTCTAAATTTCTTTTTAACGAATTGTTCATTTTTAACTAGACAGAGGTGTTAAAGACAGAGATTTTATTTTCTTACTTTGCAAATTTCAATTTTTTAATGTTATTATCGACATTAATGAAATTGTAAAAAAATCGTTTGCAACTTAATAGTGACTTTTAACAAAGTGTGTTCATTTAAAATTCTTAAACCTCTTTGAATTATTGTTCTACCTACTGTTTGTTGTGAAAATGAAAGTAGTGACTAAAAAAGCAATTTAAGTGTAGTTTTTTTATTTTAATTTTGTTGTAAATATTATTCATCGTAGGTACAAATGTGATTTAAGATTTCTACTATAATATGGTTTCAAATTAATATTATTTCGATTAATAGAAGTGTGGATATACATATTTTAGCATCCTTTACTTTTTGAATGTTGAGAAGGTTTATGATTTTCTTATGTCTGCTTAAACAGTAACAGACCAATGCTCGATTTCAAGAAGTTGATCGGCGAGATTTGGTGATCATTTTGGCCACATCAATGAACTTCTCTTCAAATCTGGAGTCAAAGAAAAGTCTCGGAATTTTCTGTAGAATTATTTAATTGCAAGATACAAACTTTTACCATGGAAGTGTTAAAAATATTCCTTCATCCAATTATGAGATTGAAAGGCAGTTTGGAGGGAAAAAAAATTTGAAAATGGTCTTGAATCTCGCGCAATCATCAGAAATATTTTTTATTAATTTCAATAATGGGTATTGGATTTTTATGAAGACAATTACTTCATTTATGCATATTTTTCTTAAATTGTATTATTTTTTAACATAATTAATATTTTTCTAAGTTGTAAATTATTGATATTTTTTTAAAAATTCTTTTCTTTCTGGATAGTTGGATTCATCTTTTTTAACTCTCCAATATATATATTTATGTAGCATTCTCTTTAAAATCATCTAACTTATAAGAGATTTCACAAAATGCATTATTAAGTTACAGCTCAAACTCAATTGAAAAATTGAAATAATCAGTATATTAAATAGATACAATTCATTTCAAAACAAACCTATTATATCGTTGTTTACTAAACAAGAGAATGAAGTTTTTTCAATTTTTTTATTTTTTTAAAAATTAAATATTTTTAGATGCGATTTTGCAATAGTTAAAATGCATAAAAATGCTAATGTTTTCCATTTGCATTACTGAGAACAAATGACAGCCACTCCCTCACAGAATGGTAACTTAATGAATTATGGCAAATTCAATTAAATAACTTTCTTTAATTTTTATAATATTATTTGATTTCTATTCGATTACCAACATCTATGGATTTTTAATAATCTATATAAAATATTAAGAAATCTCTTATACTATTTGAAAAAAAAAATCAATTAGAAATTATTAGAAAAAAATCTCTTCTAATATTTGAAATCTTTTATGCATACTAGGAATTCGATTTGCGCTAACAATATTTTTAATTCTGAAAGAGGGGAAGTGAATTTTTATTTATTTCGAATTTAGTTCGCACAATCCGATTCTCTTCATGTCCATCAGATTACTCCCCGTTACTTTCTAATTCACTTTCTGAGCATTCATGCTCGAATGCATTTGTCACACACTACTATGTTCACTGAAGCATAATGCACGGAAACATTTCCTGTCGCATAGCAAGACACGATAACTTTTTTTTCCCCTTCATTTTTACGATATTTTTTCGCAATTCAGAACCGTTACATTAAAGAAATAAGTCAGCCCTAAAATATTATGATCACGCAGATTCGTTAGCTTTCACTTCAATTCGAATCGTAAGTAATTTTCCAAATTTTATATTAGTGAGTGGCGAGGCAATCAGAAACATCGACGGAAAAGAAGAAAAGGGGGGGGGGCAATCACAAATAAAAAGCAAATAAGAAAAGAACCAATTATTGTTCGTAAGATTTGCATAATGTTGCTCTTCAAAACTTACATGAATGCGTTTCAGCGCCGAATATTCCGTTTACACGCTACTACGGGTCATTTATTGTCCATAAAGAAAAAGACAAAAAATACTCAATTTGTTTTCAAAACGCACTGATTGTAAAATTTTAATGGGAATTGTCGTAAACTATATCGATTGCCTGTATTTCACAAGAGAACAAGCAACACATTTTGAAAGCTTTCATTACACGATTTTATTTGTTGATTTTTTTTATCTATTTAATATTTCCTGTGATTGAAAATTACGTAAACATTTTATTAACAAGTTAACGAAAGTAATTTATTGTAATTAAAGATAAATACAAAATGTTAAACAAATGATATCATCGTGGTGTTTGGAAATACCGCCTGTTCTTTTTAACATAAGGCGATCCCTTCTTGCTGTTAGGCAAACATGACCTTCCTTAAATTCTCCTGAATAGAAATCTTATAAATTTAAACGAGCCATTCTTGTATGTATAAAAATTTATTTTGTGTATCTCGGAAAAGGCTCTAAAGATTTGGATCAAATTTTATATTTAGATAAGATTTTACTTTTTAAGTCAATCTATACAGGTGTCTTTCCTGAAAAAGGCACACGTTATTTTACTCACAAAAAAAACATAGTAGAGCCTTTACTTATCTGCTCTTATACTGACAATGTCATGCAGCGCCATTTTATAAATTTTTGCGATTCTGGTATTGTTGCCATATGATGATAACCTACCGGACCTCAAAGATTTATGAGATGATGGTATATAACATTATCTGAACACGAATACGTTCGGCTCACATTCAATAGTAACAAGCAATTATTGTGTTAACCAATTCGAATAACATGTTAAACTAAGAGAATTCACGATTTTTTTTTATTTAAATGACCAGTTCATATGTTGGTAAGATTGAAAAAAATTCATGTGTAATCAGTATGTGATTTGCATCTAAATATATAATTACCTATATATGCGGAGCGAAGTTGTATTGTACTGTAATTATAATAATAGTAATAAATAAATAATTATTGAAAATTTACTTGTAAAATAAACTAGGATGGTCAATGTTTTTGTGGTTTTTCTTTTCAAACTTTTTTTCATCATAAATTCCTTTAAAGTCTGTTATATCGTCAGTTGAGGATTTGAACAACCCATTATTAATTATACAAATTATTGTTATCAGTCACTGAGTCATCAGATACGTATAAGTTAAATTACTATAAAAATTGCCATTAAAAATGGAAATGTGGAAAAAAGATTCTCAAATAAAGCGATTTTATTGGTTAAAAATTTTAAATTGTTAGGAAAATCAAATCATCAGGGATGTTTTTCGGTGAGTAGAATTAATAAATTTCCTAAATTAAATGCAAAAAGTATGACAAAATATGGAAATTTCTATTTACTCAGATGTTTTACATACGTACACAAAAACCAGAACGAATTTTATAGATAAAGAAATAAAATCCAATGAGAAAAACGAAATAAAATAACATTTACTTTAATAATATATCTCCTATAAACGGATGCTATTACTATGTAGGATCATGAATGAAAATAAGAAAATCAATCAAAGATTTTCTGAAAACATCTACAGATGTATGTTAATACAATATTAAAAATTGTTAATTGTTCATAAATTAATTAAAATACAGTAATATGGGTATCATGAAATAGTTTGTAGTATTTTCTCCAAACAGTTACAATTTCTGACAAAAAAAATAAAGTGTAATATTTTACACTTTATAAAATCTTTTATCTTTTGAAATATACACTTTACAAGACGTAAATTCAACACTTGAAATGAAAATTTCTTACATATATTTGCAAATTCAATGGATATTTTTTATAATATAGTGAGATATTCAAAAGATATTTAAATTATTTTATTTAATCAGTCAAATCAATATAGGACTTCATCATTCCTACTTAATCAAAATTAAAATGATAATTAGTACATTGAATAGATTTTATCTTCCATAAATGGGTTAGATTTCGGCTGTAATAAGTAGTTTGCAAACCTGTTTTCAATGAAGTTGTTCTCAAAAAGAAATTAAAAACCACATTCATACCAAAATCGAAGTATAAAAAGCAAAAAAACAAATCGAAAAAAAAAATGGAAAGAAATAATATGTCATTCTTTCAATACACTATGTTCCTCTCGGCCTATTTTCTGAACTATTCATTTCAAATTTATATCCATTCATATTAAATTTTTGATCTGCATATAATTTTCTATAAGTCTTTTTTTTATCACTAAATGCAAATAGATCCTAGAAAAAAAGCATAATGAAGGATTTGAAAAGTTTTCTTGTTAAACGAACCTATTTAGGGTACGTTAAGAGATAATCCATAGTTTTCTAGATCATTTCATTCCAATATATAAAGGTTAAAGAAGAGTTGATTGTTTATAAATCACAGTCTCTGATAACATTGAGATTACTTTTAATGGATATACAGTGACATATTTTAAGCATAATTATAAAATTCAATATTCTATAGATTAGAAAAATATACTGAATTATATTTTATAATTGCTTTTAAAAAGTAGAAGAAAGGGTAAAAGGCCACGCCTACTTGATGTCAGCATCTCGGCTTCGTGTTCGGAGAGTCATAAGTTTCAGAGTTGATTTTTCATGAAGTTTGCTATGTGTGAAGGCTTGTGTACTAAATTCGCAAGGACCAAACATTCTCTTGGATTGGTGTGGAAGTTTTTGGTAAGGAATACCCTCTCAGGTAAGTTTCCTTTTCATTTTACTATGATACAAAATGATAAAGCCAGTCACAAAATAGTCTTTCTGCATGTTCAAAACAAGGCGAGAAATTGGAATTAAATTTAACAAGAACTTAATATTTACCTTCAAATTTTATAATGAAACTAATGTGTCTGAAAATAAAAGAAAATAAAAGGCTTTTGGAAAATCTTTCTGTAAATTTTTAGCTAATTAGTGAAAGAGAATTGCAGTACAGAAGAAAAGATGATCAATACCAGCATTTACAGAACCACAAATCAATCGCCCTCATTTTTTCAGTAACTTTATCTTAATGAAATGCTTTATATAAATAATTTAAAATAAATAAGTGAACTTTTATTCAGATAATTCGATTCTACTTTGAACAATAAATTTCTAAAGGTACATTCTCGTTGCAGTAACTAGTATTCCAAAATCGAAGCAATAGTATTTTATTCGTACGAAATTTTGAACATGAAAATTGTTGTCAAAATTGTTGCAAGCTTAAGATTGAGAAAATAACATGTTATAATTTATTATACTAATTGCATTAATTTATTTTCATAAACAATTAATCTAAAATTTTTAATGTATCAACTTCTTTAGTATCAATTAATATCTATTTGCAAGCTATTTTACAATGTTCTCTGAAATCACTTTCTTTATTCTTTTAGAAGATACTCGAAAGATTCTAAAATTAAATTCAGGTCAATCATTTAAAACGTATCACAGATCATGATATTATTGGAATATAAATAAATTTTATTTCTTTTATTTAAGTTTATTCATTTCTTTGATTAATTGCATTTGCAATTTTGACTACTTTGTGTTAGATACAATTATTGACTGTGTAAAGAAATAGAGATATTTAAGTATTTATTGCTTTAGAATTGTTCTAAATCAATTGCAAAAATATGTTATTCCAGAAAAAAAATATTATCCACTCTCACACTGCCTCTTTAAAAATTTATTATATTTTCAGAATCTAGATCTCTATAAAATATATAATGAACTACAATTTTCTTTTTGAATATTATGAAGCTAAGCTAAAAAATTAATCACACGAATTTTTTTTAAACAGATAATATTTTATTAGGTTTACATTGGGTAGGTAGGTTTTAGGCTTTGCTGAAACATTCTCGTTGGAATAAAAATTCCGAAAATAAACGGTTGAATTAATTATCAGACGAAGTAAGTAATTTATCGAATTTAACTGACTATATAGGTAAAATGGTAAATGTCAACTCCGAACGTAAAATTCCACATAAAAAAGCACATCACCTGAAATTATAGCAGATTATGAACATCACTCTAAGGATAATGTAATATAATAGATGTGGCTTCTTGCCAGCCAAATATCTTCATACTTTTCAGCATCAAAGAGATAATATTCATTTTTTTATTAAAAAAAAGTGTTAGGATATGAATTTTAAAAGAGGTAAATATTGATTAGAGGTATAGAATTTCATCTTATTACTAAATATATATTAGTTTTAATGAAATAGAAGAAGAAAGAAGGCACTGAAATAAAAACCTTGTATTTCTTCAAATACACAGAATAAATTTAATATAGGTAATTGATATCAATACCATAAAGGGTGAAGCTCTTCCTTTGATTTTATTATTTGTTTCCTCTTAGATAAAATATCGCAGTTTCCTTAATTACAAATGGCCACTTGTAACCTCGAAACATGAAGTTTAAATTTTTTTATGCTTTTTCCATATTTTAATGTTCCATGTTTTTCTAAAATTATAATAATATATATTGTATATAGTGCATATTTATTTTTCATTATTTATCATTTAATACTATATCGCATAAAACCAGCATTTTGTTTCAAAGTATTTATTGGTAATCCTAATTTTAATTATGATCATTTTTTATAATTAAATACAGTGACATTAAAAAGTATTTATCAAAATATATACATCAATAACAGCTTTAAGTAATCCTACCTCTTTTGTTATTTTTCTTTCTTTCTTATAAAACTAAGAACGAAATAAGTCTTTTGATATATCACTAACGAATAATATAAGATGTAAGAACGAAATGATGCAGTAATCCTAAATTTATCAAATATATAATGTAATTTTCTTATATTTTCTTTACTTTTAATGAAATTTTGTTTTTATTACTAGGACGAAATATTCAAAAATTCAAAATCAAATCTAATTTTCATATTTCTTATAAAAACATTCTTATTATCCATCAATCAGTTATACAATTAAATGAATTAAACAACCTAGGTAGAATCCGTTTTTTGTTCAGTGTCACTATTTAAAACAGCTTTAATCAGACTAAAAAAAAGCATTCCACCGTTAGAGCAGAATTCCGGTTACCTTTGAAAGCTTCAGAAAACATTCTAAAACGCAAAATGTTGATATATTTCGTATCAATAACTCAGATAAAAATCTAGATCACATATTGAAGATGCCTGGTATTTGATTGATACTCAGAATTAAAACATATGTCAAAAGAATCGATCTAAAAGGTATTCAGGAGATCATTAAAAAAAAACATATATGAAGGCATCTATTGTTTATGAAAATAAATAGAAAGGCATAAACAAGAATCAATCGAGAACACGGATGAAAGATCATCATCATCCATTTATGTATGAAATGAAACATTCTTGATGGAAACGTTCATCGAACAAGTTGTCTTCTATGCATATCCCCAGGCGATCTGCATAAGTGTAACACGTTCAATTGTTCTGCTAGGGCCTCCGCACAGCAAAAGTGACGAGCTTTAAACTAAATTCGAACGTCTTTCAACCTCGACCTCGAAATGAGGCATCGCCCCCCGGCTATCCATCTCTATCTATCCAGCTTCCAGGAGGGACTCCCATCATTTGCAGATCAACCTTCTCCAAGGAAAGAACGGACAAGATTCTGCCGAATCTGGGTTCTGTAACGGTCACGTGGCCATCGAAGCCGGTTTCTTATTCGGAACCAGTAGTTGACTTTTTTTTTCTGCCCATCTCTCCTCTTTACCCGGTCACCGTCTTTGGACACTCAGCAGTTGGATAAACAACGGTTCTTACAGGATTGCATAGTCTCGGAACATGTAAAAAGTGGATCGGGAAACATGTGAAATCAGTTATTGGATTTTTTTTATTGATTGTCAGAGATGAGATAACGCTCTGAACACCCCCATGATCGGCCATCCCATGAGAAGGGAGGAATATGGTAAGTAATTCTGATGGATATCTCAATTTACTAAAACAAACTACAAATATTAAAGAGTAGATTAAAAAAGAACATTGAATTAATGATGATTTGAGCTATTTTGAAAACTATACGAACTTTCCCATGAGAGTACATAATTTAAAAATAAAAATCGTATCTAAATATAATCTGTAAAGATTATTCTAATGAAGTTCAAACATATTTCTATTTATTTGTGTATCCAGTAAAAGACACGAAAATTTAAAACCTCCAATGATTAAAGTTTCTATCAACAAAAATTAATTATTATAAGATTTGTACCCACTTATTATATCTTATAACTTTAAATGAGCAATTCTTGTATAGATATGAATTTATTTATTTCGTGCATCTCGGAAACGGCACTAACGATTTTGATCAAATTTTATATTTAAATTTATCCACATAGTTGTCTTTCCTCGAAAAACGCGATTTCACACATACACAAGGAAAAACATTTTTTTATAACTATTGGAATAAGTATATTTAACTTCCGCTTCGAAGTGTAGGTAGTATAGTGGTCAAAACAACATTAATGGCACGTGTATTGCAAGTCCTCGGTTCGAGTAGCGCTTTTTGCTTTATTTTTTCTTTACTTTTATATTTATATTTAATATTTTTGCTTTTTAAGTTAATCTATATATGTGTCTTTCCTGAAAAAACATAACTTTACACACAACACAAAAAACATTTTTTTATAACTATTAGAGCCTTTTTTTTATCTGCTCTCATGCTCACAATGTCACATAGTGTCGTCTCGGACCTCTTTTCACCATTGTAAAACTGAGCGTAAATTCAAAAATATAAATAATGATAGATAAACTGTAAAATGAATACTATAATATAGTCGATTGTTTCGAATAACGTGTTAAACTAAGTGTATTCATTATTATTTTATTTATTTAAATGACCAGTTCATATCTAGGTAAGATTGAAAAATATTCATATGTAATCAGTCTGTGATTCGTATCTAAATATTGTCTTAAAAAACACGATTTTACCAAAAAAAAAATCCTGCCGAACTAAGCTCGATCGTCCAGATATCTTTCTTTGAATGCAAAATATTCATAAAGCTATAACTAAAAAGAATAAAGTGTGTATAATATAATATAGGCATAATTTAAGGAGATTCAAATTTGATATAAGTTTCAAGCTCTTTTCGGTATCATTGCCTTTGCTTTCTTTCTTTTTGAAATAATTTCTTGGAACAATTTTCAGTATCTCCGTCTGAGAAAAACTGCGTTGCAAATTGATATGATCCTTGATATAAAGAAAGAAAAGGTTATTCCTCTGTATACAAAATTTAATTATTAAAGCCCCCCCTTACATTTATTTTATAATTTACATAAAATAAATGAATAAAAACATTTTAAAAATGGATTGAGACAAAAAAAATTTATATTAATAAATTTAATGGCTCTGAAAGAATTTACGATTACAAAATAAAATCGCCAATGAATTTAATCAGATAATCAACCATTTTTTTTATTATTATTATTTCAACAAAACAAGTATTTTAGCGATTTTATTTTTCTACTCAAGAAAATCTGTTCTTAGTCGAACAATGTTTGATTTCAAACTTTAAATAATTATCATGATTGTCATCATGATAAATATTTAAAAGGCAAAATTCGACTATGTTATAAAGACATTTTTTAATAAAAAAATCATACTACAATTAGTATAGTATCAAAATATCATAGCACAGTTTTATTTATTCTAAAACTCATTAAGTGGCTTGTTAAATGTTGTATAATTTGTAAAAAAAAATTATGCATAATGATAGCTAATTTTTAAAAAGGAGACTGTAAAAAAAAAAAAGCAATTGTCATTGAAAAAATTATCAAAAATAACTGTTAGTTGATAGAAAACAGAGGATTTGATTGGTTGGTTTGAGGTTTTATGGCCCAAGAACCAATATGAAGGTTATACTGCGACGAACAAGTTTATTTCTAATTCAAAGTTTAATAAAAACAGTTTCTATAAAAGTGATATAAAAATAACCATTGGTAAAATGATAATAAATTACAAAAAGTCAGAACGCAGCCATAATAGTGAGTTCAAATTAAGGAATAAAAGCCTATAGATTTTAAAAAGACAAAAAGATTTTCATGTGGATCTCTGCCATTCAACAATGGCAAATTCAATGCTGTAATAAATAAAACAAGAGCTAAACAATAAAATATGGGCATTCAGTAAGGATATGATAAACTATTATTCCACTGTCACAATGTGGGCCTATTGGCAATAGAAAACCGAGGAATGTAATAAACGCAGGAGTACAATCCCACATATATTCCTTTACAAAATATATAAAGCAAAAATATACAAAGCAAAGTTTTAATATGGTTATGTCCATAGGCCAATTATGAACAGTAACAAGTAAGTTGAAAAAATCATTCCAAATAGTCTGGAAGGCAGAACGTTAAAACTAGAATACCAGTTTTACACGCGCTAGATATTGCTGACGCAAGTGCTGATAAGAAAAGAGTTTTTCAACATTTTAATTGAGTTTTAATAAAATAATCAAAATTTTACAATTTATTTTCAAAACACTCAGAACATTAAAGGCATTTCTTTAGCCTTTTAATAGATTATAAAATGTACTCCAAATCGTAAAGATTTATATTATATATATATATATATATATATATATATATATATATATATATATATATATATATATATATATATATATATATATGAAGTTTTAAACCATACCAATTTTATTTCAGTATATTTTTTTCCTCAAATTTTAATAATTGTTCTATAAACATATTTTAACAATAAAATTTTTCAGCAGCATTTTTATCGTTTTGCTTGCTGGAATTATAGTTGCACGTGTTATCATTTCATGTATGTTATCATTTCTTTACGATTTGGAGTAAATTTTATAAATAATATAAAGATAGATCAATTGTGCTTAAAACAATATCAAGCTACGAAAATTTCGTAATAAAATGTTTCAAATTTCTTATCATTTTTTTTTTTTTACGCCTTGTGCATACTGGAGTGAAGTTTGAAATTTCAAGATTCAATTATAAACTTTAATATACCATGATTAATTAAGTGAAGGAAGTGAATAAATTTGAAAACTTACGACGTATGCTCTTAAATAAAAAAAAAACTTATATGCATATGTCAAAACTGCGTTTAAATAATTTAGAATTTGGTTTTTCTTTCAATAATTTGCAAAGTGGGTCGAAATAATCATACAATTTCAAAAGTGGAGTAACACGTACAATGTTTCCTTTATTATAAAACAATTTACTCGATCACAATTTTTTTTTAGAAAAGAAACAGCATTTACTTTCTCTGAAAGAAAAAAGTATTGGTATCTTGCAGTCCGCCAATCTTAATCACAGTAGTTTCAACAACTAATATATTTCAGCTTAATATAAGTTTTTTCGCTTATTAACGTCAGTTGTTAATATTATTATATATATATATGTAATCATAATTTTTGAAGCAGAATCGTGGCCGAAGACAGGGAAGACACTTTGAAATTTTAACTTCGTTTTATTTCATCCCGGGAAGCATGTTTTATGTACAAGCAGAAGCCACGAGCACAACACAGAACGACACATAACGAAATGAGGAAAAGCTAATGAAAATTTTATCCCTGCGAATATATACTGTGAAATTTTAATAAGGATTTCCAACAAGTGTCGATCACAGGCAAGAAAATCATAGGGATCTTTTAGAAGAATTTATTTAAGTCAGCAATATTTTATCTTTTCACTCGGAGTCTGGGAACGTGTCGGCTGTTAGCCGATTCTGCAATTTTAGAACTCTTGTTGAATTAATTAAATCGAAAAAGTGGAACGGGATCAGAAAATAAGAGAATATTTTAGAATGAAGTTAATATGGGCTAAATTAAACTGAAAGTTAGGAAATTGATTAAGTTTAAATTAGATTTTAAAATATCATTACATATTATACATTATTATTATTATTAAACTGCTTAAGAAGTAATAATAACTTCAAATTTTCAACGGGTATTAATATAGGATATGCTTTAAAGGGATTTTGCATAATTTGGTAAGCAATTTGTAACCTACAGACCTCAAAGAGTTAATAACCATCATGATTAATACAGTAATTGAGCTACTGCATGACGGCAATTGAGAAAAGTTTATGTTTCGGATCATTTTCACCATCATTTATTTTGGAACTTATTAAATCATTCGCTTCCCTAGATTTTGAAAAGCTTTTTTAATACCAACCAGCTTTCTTACGACTATGGGATCTTCTCTTCGTCGCTTTTAATAAGGACATTTTAATCACTTGGAATTCTTTGACAAACACTTTTTGTTAATATTTCTCTTCTCTTGGAAGAATGTCTTTAATTCTTGTTTGTGCTTTGAACTGTCTAGTGAAAAAAAAAAAAAAAATATTTAGCCATTTCAACCCATACGTCAATGAATAATTCTATCTGAATAAGAGTTTAACTTTTTAAAGTTAGATTATAATAAATTTCGAAATAGGACATCTTTAATATTCCCGCATGGTTAAAAGGAATTATTGAAATCTGAGCGAAATTGTAAAATTTGTTTAATTAAGAAAAATTAAACAGGCCAACGAAACAGAGCTTCACCTCTGTATACTTGATAACCGTCGATGTGTGAAAAAAATTTCTGCCCAATTTCTTGTTAAATGGCTTTCAATTTAAAAAAAATATAAAAAAGGGTGGTATTTTAGCCAATCTTTCTATTTAATAAAATGCTCTATTTAAATGCTTTATTCATTACATAAATCTAAATACACGTTTCAAGTGTCACAACATGGTAATTTATATCGATTAAAAATCCGAATGTCAATATAAAAATAACTTCGGTTTCTGGAATCTGACCTTCATCAGACAGGTAAGAAGAATCTCCAATACGGATATGGCAGATGAAACAGTTCTTCGGTATGTGTCGGTTATGTGTTTACAAAAACAGCACAAACCAGTTGGTTGCCAGTGGAAAGTAGGGTTGAAAAGATAACTCCGGGCGTTGGTTATCTAATTATTCATTCTCTGCATCACCAAAGATGTCCAGTGCTCTAGAGTGCTTGTTAAAGTACCAAATTCTTGCATTCATTCAAGGATTGTGAAGTCAGACGTAATTCAACCTGAATTATATGGTGGGAATTATTTTAGTTTGATGTGAGAATGTGTAGTGAAATCCTTAGTCCGTGAAACAGCTGCGTTTATTTCTAGCCAGTGACTGATGGAAGAAAACAATCTAATGTGGACATGAAGATGATTATTCTCGCGAAATAGTTTTGTTAGAGCTAGTTCCAGCGTGTGTTATTTTGGTATTTTGTTGTTGGCTATTCGTGTAATTTTTTTTTATTGTGTGTCTTTCCCATGTAGAACAAATAATGAAGTTCGGGATTATTTTTTTATTGTTTGCATGCTCTAGAAATGAATGCCATGTTCTCTCATCTTTCTGTCATTTATGGTCATCTTCCGAACAATCAAGTTTTAAATTTAACAATTGTATTTTCTAAAAGATTTTTTTTCGTTTATCAAATAATACTTAATATAATCCATGGAGGCATCTTTGAGACAAATGCGAGAAAGTGTAATCATTGTCTAGCTTTCACTGAAAAAAAAATGGTTATCACAGACAAAATCGCGTTCATAAGTTTGAGCTAAATAAGAATATCACGAGACAAACGGATGGTTACAGTTCTGGACAATAGCTACTACTTGATTCTTAGTGAAAGTAATGGCTTTAGTTACTCGACAATAGAAGTTACGAGAAAAGGTCATTTCAGAAAGTTGTGTCATCTTTATCAAGTTTTTCATCACAGAGTATATTGCGGAAACATATGAGAGTATAGAAAGTTATGGATGTTCTCATATAATCAAAAGTATTATCATCTTGAATTTAAGTTACAATAATATTAAAATGATCGCAAAATCCTACTGCGTTGTATTCCCTTAGTTTAACAAAATGATGTTGAAAATGCCAAATACGGGCTTACATATTTTATTGAAGTTACATATCATATTCATTTTAGTTTTCGGGTGTTTTTTTTTTTTTGTTTTGTTTTTTGTAAACAATGTATAAAAAGAAAAAAAAAATTCTAATTTTCAAAAAAAATTTCTTATGTACCAAGTTCTCAAAAGACGTTTTTTTAGAATTATACCTGCGTGTCTGTTTCTTCGTGATTTGGGGAACGTTATTAGAAAACGCAGGTAATTTAGAAGGCAACATTTGGTATGTGATTTTTTAAAAAAAGTTCTCATTAGATTTCCGGAGCAAATCCGAAAACAGAAGTGTTTAACAAAAACTCTTCAATGACATAATTTAATTATTGCATATTTGACATAATCAACTTTTTCACAAAAATTATAATTAACCTGCATATTTCAATTTAAGAATTAAGACATAATATATATTTTTTTACTATTTCATTTATGTTCTCGCAGGTATTCAAATGAAATATGCATTTTTTCTTATTGCTTTCTCTATATGTTAAGCAAAGCATGAAATGGAAATATCGAATGCATTTAGATTAGATGGAAAAGATTATAAAAAAAGTATTATAACAGCTAAGCCGTCTTAACTGAAAAGATAATCTAATTTTAAGATGGCTTGAAGCATTTTTCTTTAAATATGTATTAAGAAACTGCTACCGGAAGTCTAAAAAAATTATGAAATCAAAAAATATCAGATAAGTCATCAAATAAGTGATAAAAGACTATTTATAGGAAGTTTTTATTGAAGCTTTTATACAGTAATATTGGGGTTAGATAACATACTTATATTACTTCAATATTACTGATTGAGATTATAAAAGTTTCTATAATAATAATAATGTAAAATTATATTTGGCCACAGATGTGATGGTTTTTTTTTTTTTTTTTTTGAAATATAAAATAAAGTTTTGAAGAAAATGTGGTATATTTATGTTTAGCTTGTAGAAGTTCTCTTCTTTACAATCTTGTCTATTGTTATGCAAATGTTTCACCATAAACAAAATATAAAAATCCATAGAGTAAAACTTCTGTTATCAAAGCTAATTCTTGAATAAACGGAAACCTGGCTAATAGAGGCCAAATTTTAAATAAAAGCTACTTTTAGTTTTCATAATAAATTTTCAAATACTACCACATATTAATACTTTAACGAATTATTAGGTGTCAAAATTCTTCCGTTCATTTTTTAGAACAGATATAATTATCCAATGCAATATTAAAAAAATGAAAAAAAAATTTATATTCTAATGCAGGCTCGGTTAACACTATTATGTCTGTCAACACCAGTTGGTACCCCTATAAAATTATCTGATTTAATGATAACTACAATAATTTGAATTAGACTTACCGGCCCCAAGTAAAAGAATCCCAATTAGACGCGTAGATGGATAGAGACTTCGGTCAGAGACAATCAATAATCGAGGTTCTGCTGAAAGTAAACAATTAAAATAAATAAAGATAAATAAAAAAAATTCACAAAAATGCATCATACCTCTAAAGAAATGCTTCTAAAAGCTCTGTATTATATGGATATTGAACTGAAAGCATGAACTGAAGATTAGATTTAGTTTCAGTATGTGGACAAGTGCATGAATTATTCCAAAGAATTTCTCTAAACTTCTCCATTTATTGATTTCTGCATTAACATCTTAATTGAGTTGTTCAAATATGATTCGTCAATTAAATTTTCGTAATTTTTGACGAATCTAAAATTAAGTTATCTGCAGACGTTATGATATGATACGAAAATGGATGGTACCTCATAGATATCTCAAATGTTCTGTGGACACTGAATTGAATCAAAGCGACGACAAAAGAATTCAAAAAATTATACGGTAAAGGATTTAAAGAAAACATTCATTTTTGATAATATTCTTAGAAAAAAATGTTAAATTCATATTTCGGCGGGGGTGGGGGCAAGTTCTCGTTATTGCTGTTTTGATGGATATTTGGTGTTTCCAACGATAAATCTATGCCTTTTAGAAAATAATATTCCAATGATAATATAATTTTATCTCGGATAAGAAATAATGCATATCAAATATTCGTTTTATCTAATGAATTAAAAATCTTATTTTAAGAATTTTCTTTTATATATTTATTAATAAATTTTACAATTGTACCTTTTCATTTGCAATATTTTTATTTCCTATTGCTTTATTATTTTAATGTTAAATTGATTCAAAATCGAAATAATTTCAGAAATTGGCGCGATTGATATTAACCAATTTTCATTCTTTAGATAAGAATTAAACTATGTACTGGTAATTGTTTTCGCTTAGTAAAGCTCTTACGGTTTCTAAAGGAAAGAAAAAAATAGTTTTAAGCGAAGGAATAATTAGCGAGACAAAAATTATTCTGAAAATTGTTTTCTTCATATAAATCTGTTTTGTAACTTGATGAATTCAGTTGTGATTTATTTGCTAAATTTGAGTCCAACTATTCTCTCTGTAATCATTATTTGAAAAATATTAATATTTTTTGCTTTTATTAAAATGGATTTTGAACCTCAAGAATCTTTAAAATATATCAGGTAGATAAACAAGATATTTTCTATTATGCTCCTATACATTCCTACTCTTTTAGTTCTTAAATTTAATTAATATTTATTTTAAGGGATATTACAAAACATCTGTAACTATTTGTAAACATTTGTATTGAAAAAAGAATAATACTTTTTTTCTTCTTTGTATATACATTATATTGTGGAAAACTGAGCCTCGCTCAGCAGGGTATATATATATATATATATACAAGAATTGCTCCTTTAAAATTATAAAATTAATTATATTCAGCATTTAATATATTCGGTATTATTACAACCAGGTATTTGTAATGTGTATAATGTTTAAACTATTCTCTACTTCTTTTTTCTTCTGAAAATACTTCGATACAAACAAAAATAACTTTATTTGATCTTCAAGTAAAAGCTCACATTTGCATTAATTTTTAAACTGTACCTCATTATCACTTCAAAATTCTTTTTGTTAAAAATGATACATTCTCAGTTGTGGCACTTGCTCTGTGTTTGCTGAACAAACAAAGTATGGATTAATGAAATAAGTAAACTGACATATAAATAAGGCATTAAAATTCCACATGGTTAATTACTAAAACAGATCCGTTAAATACGCTGTGGGACAAAGAAGGCTGAAATCAGCGGGAACAATTGAGTCCGTTCACCTGCAACGATATCTTTTGTATGAATCTTGTTTCGGAGTGCCGGTATCTAATGAGACAATGCAAACGTAATTGCTGCACTTCGGTTATTGATTCGTCATCATCCGATGATGGGTGTATGACAATCGCACATGCAACAACACCTTGACAGAAGAAATGATGAGCAAAAAGGGAAGTAGCGACCTTTGGTAATTACTTTTTCGTTCGGTTCAGTAGGCAAAGTAAGAATGAATCAAATGTAATTACATTGTCCAAAAAAATTTAAGGAACATAGAATTTTTCCTTCGAAATGCATTATGAACATAAGTCAACGGATTAAAATATTTTTCATTAAATTATGCAAAAGTTTTATTGCTTGGTACCTCATATCATACAAATTTTGCATGAAGAAAAAGAAAAGGGAAATATTAAATTTTAAAGAATTGTGTTCATCATTATCAAATTATTAAAGAACCTTTTTTTTTCTAACTTAATTAAATGATTTGTTAATGTATCTCAACTAAATATTTTTGAAATTTTTAATGCAGTTTGGCTTTTTTCTGACTATTAGACCTTGCTTTAATAACTAAATAGAATTGCAGGTATTTTTTACTTATCTTTCTTAAGCACAACTTTTAAATTGTGACAGTCAAAGAAAGTAAATAATTTCATTCTGAATGGCAGTTTAGTATTTTATTAAGAGGTCACGAAGAGGTTTAGAATTTAAATCCTTTAGTAAGGTGGAGGCGATTAAGATAATATATTTATATATAAAATATATAATTTATATATAAGATATAATATTTTTGAGTATATATTTTTTTTCCTTCGCAGAATGTGATGGATAAGATGTGAAGGTGAGGGGGGGGCGAAAGACAAATATTATGATCTGGGTGCCATTTATTCCAGCTACGCCACTAAACCAGCCAGATATTTTCTATTTGATTCTTAAGTAGGAATTTAATCTAAAATTATACATTAAATAATTCAGTATCTCAATCAAATTGTATCTCCTGTTATTGCAAAAGTTTGACAAATGTATTTCATTATCAAAAATCCTTAATTTCTTTAAAAAGAGAGATATATATGAATATTTTTGCATAAAACGCTTCTGTGAGCTTGTGTTAGATTTTTGTGGTAATTCTGCCCTCTACCTGCCATGGAGATAAAGGAGATTTTTTTATCAAAAATAGAAAGGTCGATAAATATGAAAGGTCGATATTCGTAAATCATTTCATATCTTTACTTCATAATATCCCAAGTTAAACTAGTACACATATGCTATTCAAAAATTACAGTCAACCGCGCTCCTATTTTAGAGCAGTATTATCTGTAGACCAAAGAACAATTTAGACGTGTCGTTCAACTCATTAGTGAACAAGAGATCATCTGTGAGGTAATTTATGCAAAAAAATTTTATAAAACTACAGATGTATGGCTATCCATATTTATTTTAAGGATCCAGAACATTTATTCACTGTCGTTGCTAATACCATTGTATTTTCAGTTCCTTTTTAAAATAACAGTCGGCACAAAAGATTTAGGGAAAACCGTTCTTGCCAAAAATTCTTCTTAGTTCGTTCTTAACCGTTCTTCTTAGTAGCAAAAATTGAAATGAACAACGTTGCCAAACGTTGATTTTAACATTTGACAAGATTTCTTTTCATTTGGTAATCGATGTCTTCCTCACTTTTTCAACTTATCTCAATAAAAGGAATAGAAATATAATGATACTGGCGACAGTAGCGAATGATTGTATAAACTTATCCAAATAAATTAAAAGGATGAAATGTCTCGATTTTCTTCAAACTTTACTTTTGCTTTTTCTTTATCCCAGTTGGCTTGAGATTCGTATTTTGTTAATGACTTGAAAGGACTTAACTTCATTGTTTTTAGGCTGCAAGATAGCGATGCACAGAAATTTGAGTAATGGATTATACTGGCAGTAGATTTTATGACTATCCGTGTAACATAAGTATTTTTTCAGAGTATATCTGTTTATTTTTGAAAACACTGACGTAAAGCTTAAAAAAAAGACAATGGTACTAAATTTCTCAGATTATTTCAAATATTTGAGAAGAAAAGAAAATATAAAGCGCATGTAAGGGAATTTCTAAGTCACTCGAAACTTTCCCAGAACACTTTTGGCAACCATAAAGGTAACTCTCCGCCCAACATTGACATGCGGTATGGTTTAGATTGTAATATTTGCGGTTCCCTTTTTTTAATAATTTAAAGGGTTAAAATTTATAAAAAATACAATATCGACATAACCCTCTTCGAAAATTTAGTACAAAAAGAAATTGAAAAAAAAATTGGCATATGTTAGATAAAGATAAGAGAATATAAGCGTAGAAGACAATTATCGAAGGCTTAGAACTTAAACATATTTTATCGTTGATTTAAAAGGAAGTATTTTTGTGAAATTTTTATGGTGTTAACTATCTTTATAGATTTATAAAGACTATTTTTTCTTTTTTTTTATACTGCACTTACACCATTTTTCCTCAAACATACAGCTATACTACCAAATGCATCTATAAAAATTTATTTCATCGAATAATAAGATATTACTCAATTCATAAAAATATAATTTTCACTCGTTTTTATAAAAGAATATGTAAACAGACATGTTTAATTCAGCTTCACTGCAGTTTGTAAAATTAATTTGTGGCAATATCTATTCTAAATTTGGCTGTAAAAGATATTTATTTACATTACTCGTTTCAATTGTTTATGCGTTTTATCGGAAAGTAATTACAGATTCTACTTCAAAGAATATGAATAATTTAATTCTTATTTTTCATTTAGTAATTATTTACTAAAATTTATTCCTTAGTTGCTTTTATCTTTAAAGTAAGGTTCAGGATATCCGATTCGAATTCACTTTCACAAAAGGAACTTTTTACGATTTTTTTAAAACAAATTTCATTGAGTTTCGAAGAAACCTGCAAATTTACATTTTTACGAAAATTTTAATTCTCAATATTACATTGGTAAAATCCCATCATAAAGCAGAATCAAATTTGTACATTTTATTTTTTGCTTATTTAATATTAAAAAGCATATAAAAGTAAAGTGAAATAGTATACAGTGATTAGCTAATGCACTAATAAATAGCATGCAAAATAATCACTTAAAATATTTTTGGACATTTGTTTGGATAAAATTTTTATTTTAAAAAGATGATCATAAGAAAAGAAAAAATAACAGATTATAAGGACGATAAATAATAAAGGTAAGGTAAAGATTTTTACCATATTTCAAATAAAGGTAAAAAAAGGAGATAATTTCTAACACAAAAAGAATAAAGAAATATAGTGGCATTTGGGCTTATAATCAGCATTTTTTTCTTTTTTCTTTTTACTAATTGAAATAAATTAATTCTTTAACTAACATTCCCAGCAAATATGCCTTTTCTTTTTTTCGAACAATAGAACTCCACTAAAATTAAAAATTCTAAAGTTCTATTATGATTGATATATTTTCCCCATAAATATAAAAAAAATGTTTAATAGTTATTTCCTATTAGTAAATATATTGCTAAACATCTTTAAGTTTTCAAAAATCAAATAAAAATTTTCATTTCTCAACAATTAACATTCGTTCTGCTTTCTGAAACAAATTATTTTCCATTTAAATGTAATTAAACTTTATATCAAATTTGTTTATCTGAAATGAATATCCTTTGAAATATAATGACACGGTTTAATATGTCACTTGTAATGCTCATTCTACAGCATTTAGTAGACCACATGTGATAATGAAAATTATACAGTTTTTGTTTACAAATATCATCTACACTTAGATTAATAAATATTTCAAAAATGAAATTCGCTAATCTAAATATTGTTGAATGGATATGCTATTTTTGATACAAAAATTTAAAATTGTGTTTCATTTAATTTTTTATTGGAGTAGTAAAATTTAAAATTTTTAAGATCTAATTTAATACAAAATATTAAATAAAATGAAAAAGTGTTCAAAAATTATTTTTGAAAAAAGAAAGGTAATAAGTTATTTGTAACAAGTTATTCATCAATTTTTAACGCTGTTTTCATTTTTACAATTTTTATTCATTTAAAATCTTCTTTTTCTTCAAATATTCTGTTTGCTGGTTTTATTTATGGTTCTAATTTTTTTTTATATGAATAAAAAAAAATTTCAGTAAAGTTAGGAAGTATACTAGTTCGAAAATATGCTGTGAAAATTAGATGCCCCTTTTTTTCAAAACTTTTCTAAAAACATTTTCCTTAAAATCCTAACAGATAAATATTTGAATATTTAAAAGAATGATGAAAAATTGCATTTTGGATAAATACATAAACGTCTGATAAGATAATAATGACATTCCTTGTGAAAATTGTTGACAAAAATCATGATAGTTTGTCTAAAACAAGTAATTTTAGTTTTCACAATAATTTCTTCAAAGGAAATGAAAGTTATTTTGTTCTAACATTTTTCTGTTTACTAAAAGTCACATTGTGCAATTTTCAAACTGGATTTTTTCCCCAGAAACTTTACTTTTACCGGACTTGACCTACTCTATTTATAAAACTACAAAAGAATGAATTTTGTTTTTTCCAAAATCTTACATCCTCCATTCAGTTTCGAGGCAAATGTCAAAGAATGTCAAATGCAATTTTCATCTCTTTAGATTTGCATATATCCATTACTTTTTACATGTCTTGCCTTAATAAAGAAACCTTCACACACAACTTCGTATAGTGGTTTATGCCGGCCAGCACGCGCTTTGAAAAACTATCGGACATCCGATCTTATATTTGACTACTCGACCTCGTTTGAAAACACTGGACTAGAAGTCGATGATATCACCCGAGGCATGCGAACAGTGCGTGCCAGCAGAGTCATTAGAAAGGCCATCGCAAAAACTCGGCAGCGGCTTCATTCTTAAATTTGTAAGCGTGCCTGATGATCCCTTTAAGTCGTTCTAATTTGCTGCAAAGGCGGACCATTACCGTTTTTCCGCAACACTGATCACATTATTGAGTCGAACAGGTCATAATCCTTTGTCTTGTGTGGACATAGATATAAAACATGTTTATTATATAGGGATAAATGGAGTCTTTATTTTTTGAGGCAGTGATCATGTTCAAATATGATTTGGTATCGTTGCAAGGATGAGTAGGTTTGTGATAGTTTTTGCAGCTTCCTTTTAAAACAAAAGGCTCACACGAAGTATCTTGAAAGCTCAGAAATGAAATGAAAAATAGAACTTTCATTACAAAAAAAAATCAAAGGGGAAAAGACAATAACATTTAATAATATTAATTTGAAAATGGCATTTTAATAACTTGAATTCAATAATAACAATTAAGTGAACCTTCTATATTTTTCAGTGAATCTTGTAAATAAATATATATTGATGCATCGAATTGGATATATAAAAGGATATAGAGATGCAACGAATTATTTTCTCTTGCATTCTATATGCAAAATTCCAGTATTCTTAACTAATGTAAATGAATTGATAAACGTATATGAAAGTTAGTTTAACGAAATAAAGCTGTTGTTATAACTTAATGCAGAATTTCTTCTTCCATGTTCAGTAAAAAATTCATCGTTCTTTTCTTAAATACTGGATTTAAATTATTTCTTTTTGCTGTAAAAGCAATTGTGAAAGCAATTAGTCGAAATACTTTAAAAAGTGAATAATTGTTTTCAGAACTTTACGAGTGAGAAAACATATTATAACTTGATATACTATATAAAATTATTTCTATTTAAGAATCTAATTTGAAGATCCTTTGTAAAATAATTATTTTATATTCTAATGAGCGGTAGTTATCCGTTTGAAAACAACTGTTTGAATTTAATTTTACGTTATTTATACACACACTATAATATTGTGGGAAAAGGCAACGACCAGCATTAATATTTGAAATATATTTATTAAGATTAAAGTACAAAAGACAAAACATTACTACATAGAACATAAAAGATACATGAGCGTGAGCTACACGTCTTGCAGTCTCACTGCCTAACTCTCGTCTGCCAATAATGGCGGGAAAGCATCACGTGATTAATGACGTGACGCAACATGGCCAGCATGGCGCCATACAGGATACGGGATCTGTCAGCGCTTCCCACATCGGCCATCATGACAGGATAGGCGACCTCGCCTTATGGTATACAGTACATTGAAGTAAATATATAAAACAAACAGCAAATACAGGAAAATAATAATATGTAAAATTGAAATATTCACAAGATAAAACAAATAAAATAGTCATACCATCCGTGACAGCATAAGTATATAGCAATACAATAGCGTGCACTGGAAATATCGAATAACTAACTAAAAATAAAAATAATATTAGTGTTGAACATATAAAAATATAATAACACAACATAAACAGAGAAAAAAAATCAAAGTCTATATCGTCCAAATATACACACACAAAAAGAAGGAAAGTAGTTCTCTTTCTCTTTAAGTAGTGTTCAGTGTTTACTTTTAACACAATTCAAGTGATATGTTCTATATTGCTGGACCATGGTTTCATATATTCTGCACAAGTTGAAGTTTTTGATGGTCCATCGAAAAAATCACACTTTTCAACATCGTATGTGTCGTTTGCTTTAATTTTGATCACTTTATATGGTCCGAGAAATTTTTGTTTCAATTTCAGACCAGGGCCAAATTGAGTGCGCTTGATTGCGACGAGATCATTCAATTGAAATTTTTGAGCATGTTTCCTACGCAGATTGTAGGTACGGCGATTTTCTTCTTGGATTTTGAGGATTTGTTGTTTTGTATCTTTACGGAGCTCATCACGCTGTTGGAGAAGTGCAGACTGGATCTCTTCGTTGACGATTTCGAGGATTTTTATATCATGCTCAGATTTCATTTTAGTTCCAAACAGAATTTCGAATGGAGTAGAATTGATACTTCGTTGAAATGTAGAATTAATAATTTGCTGAACGGAAGCAACATGGCTATAACATTTCTCAGGGTTTTCTATGGATAGCTTGGAGTGTACAGATATGATAGTAGAATTAAGTCTTTCTACCTGACCGTTTGATCTAGGAAGTCCAGCTGTAATAGCAATGTGGGTGATATGCTGATGTTCACAATATTCTTTGAATGACGTAGATGTGAAAGCGGTACCTCTGTCCGTAATAATCCTTGAAGGATTACCGAAAACTGATCTTTGGCATTCGAGCTTATTGAGAACTTCAGCGGTGTCGGTGGACTTGGTCGGGTAAAGCCACACAAACTTCGTAAAGGAATCGATGATTGCCAGAATATGCTTATATTTCTTAGAAGTGCTGGGAAGAGGACCCAAATGATCAATATGGTATGTATGAAAGGGAGTATCGTCTTTGTCAAGTGGATGCAAAGTGCCATCTAATTTGCCACGTTTTCTGTTATTTTGAATGCATGTTACACAGTTGCGTATGCATCGTTCAATTTTCTCTTTCAAGTTCGGAATAAAGAATTCTTTGTTTAACATTTCCTGCGTGCGTTTTACTGCAAAATGGCCTCGTTCATGACAGGATTTAATAATGTTGGCCTGCATATCATCAGGTACGACAAATAAATCGATTCCGTCTAAGTTCTTATATAAAATGTTGTTCTTGACTATGTAGTTCTCGTAAGGTGCATTTTGAAGTAATGCTTTTATAGCTGTAATATGCTCATCTGTCTGTTGAGCTTTGAAAATTTGAAGATTGACACAGTCTTGAATGATCATGCAGCATGGGCTTCGGCTAAGAGCGTCGACATGAGTCATCTTTGAACCGGTTCGATGCTCTATTTCGTAGTCAAAATCCTGAAGGTATAATGCCCATCGCGAAATGCGGGAATTCATTTCTTTTTTATTTAACGTTTTGACGAATGCATTACAGTCAGTGATAATTTTAAAGTGTGATCCGAGGATGTAAATTCGGAATTTTTTAAGAGCTTCTACAATGGCGAGTACCTCCAGTTCATAGCTGGTGTATTTTCTTTCGCTGTCAGACGTTTTCTTGGACATATAATACACTGGATGGAATTTGTTATCATCTTTGGATTTTTGTAGTAGGACTGCCCCCAAGCCATCAATTGACGCGTCTGTATGAATTTCAATGGGACTGCCTTGATTAAAAATAGTTAAAACGGGTTTATCAGAAAGTAACTGTTTTAAGCGTAAAAACGCAGTTTTTTGCTGAGCTTGAAATAGAAAGGGGCTGTCCTTACGAAGAAGATCACTAAGTGGTTTTGCTATAGTAGAGTATGAGGGAATAAATTTTCTAAAGTATCCCGTAAGACCTAGAAAACGTTGTACGTCTTTTGCATTTTTTAACTCAGGATAATTAAGAACGGCTTTAGTTTTGGAGGGTGAAGGGAGCAATTTGCCGTGTTCTACTACGTGACCCAAAAATTCAATCTGACTATGCAAAACTTGACATTTTTTAAAGTTTATATCTAGTCCATAATCGCGAGCTACTTTTAGAACAGTGTTAAGGCGTTCGAGAGCCTCAGATTCATTATTTGCGGGAATGACGATGTCATCCATATACGGGAGGACAATGCCTTTTGCAATAAGATCACGAAAAACGGCATTTATGTATCGCATAAAGACAGGAGGACATGAACTTAAACCGAATGGCATATAACGGAATTGAAATTGACCTGTATTTGTGACGAAACTGGTGTAACAACGACTTTTTTCTTTTACCGGCACATGAAAAAATCCGTTACGCAAATCGAGAGTACTGAAAATTTTAGCATTTTGAAGACGATCTAAAATGTCATCAATTAATGGTAGTGGATAATGGTCTTTAACTAATTTACGATTTAATTTTCTATAATCTATACAGACTCTATGTTTTCCATCTTTCTTACGAACTACGACAACTTGACTAGCATAGGGTGAAGAACATGGTTCTATAATTCCATTTTTTAACCACTCGTCTATCTGCGCATTTACTATATCACGTTCGGCAAAGGGTAAACGTCGAGGAGTGTGGAAAATTGGCTCATCGTCAGTAAGCGTTATATTAAGTGCGATGTTCGCGGTTTTAGTTTTGTTAGGTTTATAGGCTAACAAAATCTGTTCAACCTCATTGCGAGTTTGTTTAGAAATATTCGGACCTATATCAAACGTGGGAGTTTCGGCAGAAATAGCCATTATAAAACTGTCAGTTTCAACAGGATCATCAGATTTAGAAATTTTGGAAAATACAACACCGTCAGGTTTAATTGTCAAATTTGCCTGATTTATTACGTCGCAACCTATTATTAGGTCATAAGTATTACAATTATTAGGTACCACAGAAATAAAAACAGGAAAACTTTGTTTGTCAATAATAATTTCAGATTCAAAGGAACCTATTATTTTAGTTTGGGAAAAACCGAATCCAGTTAGTGTCATCTTGTTATTCGTCAACGGCGGCGATCCTAGTTTAATCCATGCAGAATGTTTGAGAAGTGTCGAAAAACTACCAGTATCGACTAATCCGGAAAGTGTATTATTAAGAATAACAACCTCTTTATGCATATTCGACGGAGAATGCAATAAATGTAAAGTGTTGACATTATCCCGTGGGGTAGAACTGTCATTCCGAGTAGTACGATGACAATCGGAAGATTTATGTCCGAAAAAATTACAAGAAAGACATTTAGGACCACGATTACGATTAGGGCAAGACTTTGCGATATGTCCAAAATCGTTACAGTTAAAACAACGCGTCTTACTGTTAGTCGGATTACTAAGATTCAATTTTGATTCTCTTTGTTGGACAGGGATTTTATGTATTGTATCACGTGTTTGGCCGTCATTAGCATATCTAGAATACGACATCTTTGAATTATTTGCGTTCATTGCACTTACGATAGTTTCGAAAATTCGTAATTTTTCTTTAAACTCAGAATAACATTTTGCACCATAAAGAATAATTTTATCAGAAGGAGAACCCTGTATCCCATTTATTGTGTATTGAATAATAGAACATTCATCAATAAGGGTTTCAGACTGATTCGCAATTTCACGCATGGCAATAAAATATTGCATAAAAGTTTCATTCGAGCGCATTTTACGTCTTTCTAGTTGTTTATGTATTTCAATCGAAGTTACTTTATCGGAAAATTCATTAATGAATGCACTTTTAAAAGCATGATAGGAATTTAGATTTCTTTGAGAGAATAAAAAAGATTTAGCTGCGCCGGAAACTAATCTCTTTACAAAGATTAATTTTTGTTGTTCGCTTAAAGAAGGAAATGAGAAAAATTCTCTTCAACATCATAAAAAAAACTTTTAATCGAATAGGAATCATTTCCTGTGAAGTTTCTGCTACTACCACAGAGATCGCGTAAT
The DNA here is from genome assembly GCF_947563725.1 of Argiope bruennichi. Classification (NCBI taxonomy): domain Eukaryota; kingdom Metazoa; phylum Arthropoda; class Arachnida; order Araneae; family Araneidae; genus Argiope; species Argiope bruennichi. The sequence goes on along the minus strand of NC_079154.1, from coordinate 50,580,214 downwards.
AAAAAACAAAACTGAAGGTTTATTTCATTCATCGTTTGTTTATTCGAGGGATCATTTTCGAGTGATTCCCTTTTGGCGCCAGTAATTAATGCCTGACTGTTATTTATTAATGTTTCGTCTGAAGTTACGGGGATGGGGAAGGAAGAATTATTACCCGTATTACTCATAGATGAACTTTCGGTTTGAGAAACCTTTTGAGGAGACAAAGGTTTTTCTTCTGTTTCCGATAAAAAACTAGTATCTAGCGAGTTCTGAAATTCATTTAAATTTGTTAGGGCTTTAAAAATATTTTCACACAAATCATCTTTGTTACTTTCGTTTACTTCTAAATGTAATAAATCAGAAACGGAGATAAAATCAGATAAAGAAAAATTATTCAACAACTCTTGTTTATGTTTTTCTACATCTAAATTTTCAAATCTTTCAAAATTTCTCATTCTTTTTCGAGAAGAATGGTCAAAATTACTGTAACCTAACACAGAGTTAAGCAATTTTACGGAATTAGTTTTTGCATATTTAAGGGAGTTAGCGATTAATTCAATATCGCCTAGTTTTAAAGACATTGTAATGAATTAAAACAGAACTAATGCACATTCACTCGGGATTAAAATTTAAAGGGAGAATGGAATAAAGTAACGTACTATACTATAAATTACAAATTTGGGAAAAAATTGCGCCTACCTGGTTGGGAGCAGTCGAATTATTCACTCTTAAAAGTTCCTTTTTTTTTTAAAGCAGCCAGTATATGTCAGCACAGTTGCACAAGAACACGAAGTAATTGAACCTTTAACGTTTCCACTTGAATCATATCCATCCAAAACGTGCACTAACGTCCATTAAAATATCCACGGCAAAAATCCACTCTTATCAAAATTCTTAGCATCAATTTAACGTCTTAAATTGTACTAACGTCCACAGCTTTTCAACAATTTGGCGGGATTTGCTAGGGGTATTCACGAGAAAGGCCGAGCCCCCAAAAATGTGGGAAAAGGCAACGACCAGCATTAATATTTGAAATATATTTATTAAGATTAAAGTACAAAGGACAAAACATTACTACATAGAACATAAAAGATACATGAGCGTGAGCTACACGTCTTGCAGTCTCACTGCCTAACTCTCGTCTGCCAATAATGGCGGGAAAGCATCACGTGATTAATGACGTGACGCAACATGGCCAGCATGGCGCCATACAGGATACGGGATCTGTCAGCGCTTCCCACAATATCTTGTTATTATGTACCTATTATGCATTCTGTATTTTCTGTTTCAATTTGTTTGTCTACTGAATGACATTGCAAATATAATTAATGAATTTTCAAATGAATATCTTAAATTACTAGCTTGCTATATTTTGCATTAAACAGCTAGAAATCTAGAGCTTAGAGCAAAGTACTTTATGTGAATATTTCGAGGATATAATTCATATGGTTGGAGCCTCTTTAATTTTCTTGGAAGATTTTTTTCAATAACATTACATCTCAATATTATCCATTTATAATGGCAACTATTATTAAATATGGTTATTAAACTTATACGAAACGTTATGTTTAGAATGTCATTAACTACTTTGAATAGCATAACGAAATATGTAACAAATATAGGGATTCAATGTAATTGTAACAAATATTGTAATTGCAACAAAATTGAATTTTAACAAATATAGGATATGCCATTTTGGCATGCCTTCATCAACTTGTTAAATCACTGGATTTCATAAAATATCATTTTAATAGATGTGTAAAAAACCATCTTTGAATAATTTTAAATAAAAAATAATTTCGCAGCCACATATTTCGCTATTTTGTGAAGATTATTCATTTGTGCCTTAAATATGGACTCTCAGAGACTGACAAAAAACTACTTTCCTATAAGCTGATTGAGAAGTATTTTTTTTTTTTAAATTTTAAAGCTTATTCTCTAAATTACATTCTCTAGCACTTATTTTATCTTTAAATCTAAATGAAAAAAAAAAAGAATGTAAAATGCTTGTTGAATATTTAAATCAGTTCAAGTTAATCATATGAAGATCAGACAATCTTCAGAATGTGCAAATCGTAAATCACAATTTTCAAGAGACGGCATATTTTTTAATTAAATATATTGCTTTTACTTTTCATAAACGTGAAAGAAATATTTATCTTTAATACTTAAATATATTTGTTTAAAAAAAAAACTAAACAAAAATTGTAAGTCGTAAATTTCAAAACCTACTTCATTGTCATATGAATAAATATCATTGATTTTTACCTTCTCCAATATTTAGTACACGAAGAAAAATTACAGTAATCCTAAAAAATTTATAATTCCAAACCTTTGAGGAATCTCCACATTTTAGACTTCCCCTAGTCTGAAAAACATATTTTTGAAATTATATCTGTCTATATGTAAACAAGATAATTCAAAAAGATTTTGAGCTTGACGGATGAAATTTGGTACAAGGTCTTTACACCAAATTTGTAGATTTTTATCAAATATTGAACAAAATTCATATTGAGGAAGTTTGTCTGTCTGGTTATCCGAGTACAATTGAACACGGCACCTACAAAACAAAAAGAGCTAAATGGATAAAAAAAGGGGGGGAACTAGATCCGTCAAAGGATTGACCACCTATAGGTCTGTATATTCTCACGCGTTTAAATACGACAACATAAAAAGGTGACAACTTAAATAATTAAAATTTGGTATACGATTTTTTCCCTCAAATTGTAATTATGTGTCCAATTTTGATGTCATTTGAGTGAATACGAAGATATTCAAAGGGCATATTCAGTTTTTCCCACTGTACTGTGAAGCACAGAACACTTATGTGCGAGACTATGAAAATAAGTATTTGAGTACTGTCTGGCTTTGACCGAATCCAAAATCGTATAAGGAGTATCCCATCGTTATTAAGGAGCATGTGAGAAAGTTTCGGGCAGACCAATCTCTCTGTTTTTTTTAATTATTATTATTATTTGAAACAATCAGTTTAGTTTCAGCGACATAACAAATTAAATTTCCTTATCTCCGCCATATTCACAATTAATTCTTTTATTTTACCATCAACAGCTTTTCACATCAGCACAAATTGTACAGCTCTCAAATCTACATATGCATGAATTTATGCCACTAATAACTGGTTCGAGATTAACAATGACAAACAACGACCACGAAATTGAAGGGGGGGGGATGTGGCGAAAGTAGATTATAGAAATAAATTTTGAATCTTCAAATAGATTGTGTATTTATGAATGAACGACTGGATGAGGGAAGAAGGTTATTCATAACCTATCAAACACAAATTTGCCAAACTGTTCTTTAAAATTGCAGAATCGAAATCCTAAGAATACGACCTGAACAATTTTAATGAAAGGTCAATACCATTAAGTCCATCACATTCCATCACTTCCTGCTATTGAGAAACAAATCATTGTCACGCAACCTTCAATTGGTTGTCTTGAACAGGGAAACAGAGGCTAAATCCGTTGAAGAAATATTTTTTGTGTCCAACTTTCCCTCGGTGGCCCCTTGCCGTGAACCAAAGCGCGACGGCACGCCGTTTACGGTCTGTTTTTCCCTCCAGTCTGCAATACCCAACTTACGAGGAAAGAGACGTGTTCCGTGTTCCATTTCCAGAGGGCTTGGGGGAGATTTCGAACATCAGAATCGAGTCGGAAAAGAAAACCTTCCTCCTCCTCCTCCTTAGTGGTTTGTCAGAAGTTACAGAGGTTGCTGACACGCTAACCGGATTTACGTGAAGCAATTCTTAACTGTGCGCACATGGCAGTGGAAAAACGACTATTTTTAGGCAGTAATGTTTGGGTTAACAATGAATGAAACGAGAAAGCACGTGGGAAAATGATTTCAATTGTTGATTCATTGTTTTATTCAGATTTCTGATGGAATTTTGATGCAGTTCTTTCTCAAATCATAAATATTAAAATACAGATTAAGAAAGGTAAAAATGTAATCGATTTTTCCCCTTTTAAATAACCAGAATTTGATTTCAGTGAAAATTAGATATTTGCTTTTCCTAGTAAATTCAATTCACATTCTAATAAAGGGTGTCCCAAAATTAACGCAAGATTTGAATTTGCCACCATTCATGCAGTACAATGTTGGCAACCCTATTAAAAAACCTCCCATTTGAAAGCTGATAGTTTAGGGTTACTAAAAAGGGAGCGTTACACGATAGAAGAACGTATTAACGCAAGATTTGAATGAAATAGGAAAAAAAAAAAGTTTTTTTCTCAAGCTGTCATATTTTTATTGAATCGTAAAATACACAAGATAGGGTTATGTATGGAATAACACATAGGGCAAGCGGTCTCCACGGCTTTGCTGGCACATGTTCACTCTTTTGTCAAAATTTCCCATGATCATTTTGCATAAATATGGCTGAATTTCTTTGATGCAGCATTGAATTTCCTCCTTCAATGCACGCGTGCTTGTAGGCTTGTTGGCACAGACCTTTAGCTTCAAATAACCCCATAAAAAGAAATTCTATGGTATTAAATCACACGATCTAAGGGGCGAATTCTCAAATTTTTGTATAGTGGCCACCAGACTTTCATCATTTGAATCAAATCTGTCAAATGGTTGCTTGTTTGTCAGTCTGTACTTTATCTGCATGTAAACGGAATAACTTAAATATTGATTTAATAAATGAAATTTGGCATGTAAATTTGTGACTACAATTGTGGTTTCTCTTGAGAGGAGCCAGATTCCCCACCTTTTTGTGTACCCTCCTGGATGGCGAGATCCAAGGTGCCCCCCTCCCCGGGGTTAGATTTCAGAGGGGAAGAAAAAACACTAAATGTAAATCAAAAAGATCCACTTTTGTAATCGTTGCTCGTCAATGGCATGCACACTTTTTTTTTTTTACAAAACACAAAACAATCTTGTGTATCAAAATAAAGGTATTATCCCAACTCCTCTCTCCCAGATAAAATCCTAAACCCTGAAAAAGTTGGGAATGCCCGAATTTTCAGGTTTTTGAAAGCACGCAAGAAAGTTTCGGGGAGACCACTAAAGCTGGTTTAAACATATCTTTAGCACTGTATTTGGAATTTCAGAAAACTGAAAGCAGTTCATAAAAATAATTAAAACACGTTTGTAAAATTAAAAATGTCAGAGAGAAGCACTTTTTAATCACAAGGTGATTAAAAAATTGAAAAAAAAAAAGTCGGATATTCTTTTAAATAAAGTATTACGCGATTTTGTTTCCACCTTTGAAGGTGTTTATTCTAAATTATTTATAATTTAAGACTATGGTAATTATATACATATTCAGAACACACTGAAATTGTTTGTGGTAAATTTTATACTAAAATTTTCTTTCCAGTAAAATTATTATTCATTTTAAGATAATTTGAGATCATCTTCCGGTGACTGAAATCTTTAATTATTATCTTTTTTTAATTAGTATTAATTTAATTATTAATATTATTTAATATAAAATTATTTATTATTTAATATGATATAACAATTATTGTTCATTATTAAATTCTTTTTTAATTATCTGTTAAAAAACAAAAACAGATCAGCTTTTTTAAAAAATGTTTTTGCATACACATTGGATGATATTTAAGCAACTTCTTAAAATATTCATAGAAAAATATGCCTCGATATTTTTTTCCAAAGATATCTAGTTATATTTTTTTAAATTTTATGATCAAAGACAAATTATCAACCAGAGTGTGCATTTCTGAAAACCTAAGCATCAGATGTGTTTAACAGTTGTTGTTCCTTATAACTTCATTATGAGGTAGATGAAAAAAAAAAAAAAAAAAAATAGACGTGTTCCAGAAACAGTTATTTAATTAATATCTAAGTTCCACATTTCACGACAAAACAAACAAGAACACGAAAATGCACGATACTCTGAATATAATCTAACAATTACCGCCAAGAAGGATCATGGGAAATATACTTTGATATTAATAAGATACGCCATCTGTTGTATCAAAAAAGAAGGTAGTAGAGTTATGTAACCGCTACACAATTATTAAAAACTTGAAAACCTTACAAAATATTTCCAAAATTTGCTTCCTTGATCAAAATTAATACTTTTGCCGCAATAATGCAATTGAAATAAAAATCATTTAAGATAATTTATATTAGTATATTATATTAGTAGTTTATATTAGTAAACAGGCTGCATTATACGGAAGTGTATTCTATAGTTTGCCACTGATCTCTATCCGATATATATAAAATGTAAGCATATAATTTTTTTTATCAGAAGACATTTTCAAAGACAGTGAAGAGACTTTGCATTTTTAAATTCGCTTTAATCCCTCCCGGGAAGGCAAAATTTATATATAAGAAGGCGCAGACAAAACACGCGCGTTCCTAACAACAGATTAGGCAAGAAGAAGCCAGAAATTAATTATCCTTGGTCTTATATAACATGAAATTTCTGAACATGTCGATTCTGATTGGAATTTCTCACACGTGTCGACCTTGACAAGGGAAACAGAGGGATCCTTTAGAAGAATCTGTTTACATCAGCGATTCTTTATCCCTTCACTCGGCACGTGGGAACCGCTGACGCAATCATTTTTACAACGCTTCAATTGAATTAATTAGAAAGAAAATTAATTTAAAAAATTCAGTTGAATTAATTTAATAGGATCAGGAAATAAGAAAATATTTTAGAATAACTTTGACATGGGCTGAATTAGGCTAAAAATTTAGGAAATTAATTAGGATTAAATTAAGTTTTAAAATATCATTATATATATGTATGACTCGAAATTCCCACTTTTTCCCCGCAGGCATTATATATTTGTTTCATTTTTTTAAAAATAATCAAAATATCCATGCAATTTTTTTTGTATGCTTATGATGATTATATATATATAAATATATATATATATATATATATATATATATATATATATATATATATATATATATATATATATATATATATAAATGATATTATTTGTTGTGATGCATGATGCAGTTTGAAGACAATGAAGATACTTTTAATTTTGTGACGTCGTTTTATTTCATTTTGAAGAAGCAAGCATATATACAAGCGATGAGCACACAGAGCGACACAGAAACGGAATGAGGGAAAAGCTCTTGGACATTTTATCCCTGGTCTTATATAACCTATGATTTTGATAGGGAAAATATTTCGTTACAGTGCTAATGTATTATGAGATTTCAATAGGGATTTTCTTTACACGGGTGGACAAGGTAGGGGAAACACAGGAAGATTTTAAAAAAGAATTTGCTTGATCAGCGGTATGTTATCTTTTCACACGTAGAGTAGGAAAGTTAGATTTTAGCTGATTCAACAATTTAACAAAGCTTCTCTTGAATTAATTAAGTAGAGACAGTGGAATTGGATCACGAAATAAGAGAATATTTTAGAATGAAGTTACTATGGGCTAAATTAAGATGAAGTTACTATGAAAATTAATTAAGATGAAGTTACTATGAAAATTAATTAAATTGAAATTAGAGTTAAAATATCATTACATATATATAATTTGGAAATAAATATCCGTTACGTCTGAAAAATTCATAAAAATCTAACATGTTCTTTTAGTCGAAATTTTTTTTTATCGTTGTAAAATATTTTACACTGAAATTTTTGGAGCTCATTTTAAATAAATAAAAATAACTAGACTGAATAATCAATATTGAAAATATATTAAACATCAAGAATTCTTAAAGCGGTGCTGCCAAAATTTTTATTCATTTTCTGAAAATATTTAATATGTCTGAAAAATTAAGTTGTTCTTGAATACAAATGGCAAAGTGATCAATAAAGACGAGCGGAAAAATAAGCATACATGTTTTAGAGAAAAAAAGGGAAAGTTCATTAAAATAATTCGCCATATTTATAATTTTATTTGTTGAAAGAAGACGAAATATTTAGTTGACTAAAATTTAATACATATATATAATTTTTTTTATATCCCAACAATGCTTATTACATTTTTTAAGGGAAAAAAAGAGCTAGAAGTTAGAAACAAGTCCGATTTTAATGATTTGCGAACTGAAGATGTAATTTATATGCTTACAACAACGGACTCGAGCATTTGTGAAATAATTTGGTTGGACCCATTTTCGAAGAATGGATTCGAAAGGGAAAGTGGATTGTAATGAGAAAGTATTATTCGAAACGCAACCCTGAATAAGACATTTTCCCTTCTCAATTTTCGATGTCTTTCACAATTATTCAACCAGGAAAATGGCGTTCTGGTTGAAAGATTACAGTCATTGTGATAAGGGTAAAAAAAAAAAAAGAATAAAGTTTAAACATTTTTTTCCCTTGAATTCGTATTCTAAGCCTTAATGATTTTTTTTGATGAATTTAAGTCCTTACAATTTGATATTTTAAAATTAATCCTCGAGTGATTTTAAACTTTAAATTTTATATAAGGAAAAGATGACTCCAGAATTTCCATTTTTTGTGAACATAAAAACTCAAATGCATTCTATTTAAAAGTGTTCTTAAGAGCACCTCAAATTTAACAGATAATTTTTTCTAATAATTTATTAAAAAAATTCTTTAAGTTAATCATAAACTGTTATGATTAACAAAAATATCTTATTGGTTAGTTTCAAACAATATATAAATGTATTCATCGGAAATATGTTATGCATTTTCCGAATGTCAATTCAAAAAACATTCGTGAATCATGAATATATTCATTTAGAATTATTATTATGACGTTCTGAATCTTTTTAACTAATTTGTATAAACCATTTATCTTAATGGTATATTAAAAAATATAGGTACTAAAAAGAATATCTGTTATTTTTTGTAATATTCTTATTGCTACTTTGAAAAACAGCAAATTTCTGAATAGAGTAAATAAGGTGATCCCGATTGTAACAAGTTTATTTGATGTCTAAAAATAAACTGTAACGTCTGTTCCGAAGATAGAAAAGCATTCGATATTCAAATGTATAAAGCATCTGAAATATGGTAATTATACTGAAATAATTAACGTCAAAACTTTTTAAACAGAGTGGAGTTTGAAATCAAATGTTCTTATCTGATCAGGGGCCAAAAATAGAATAAAAAAAATACTTTCAAACCCGGTATTAATCATTATATGCAATAAAATATTGTTTTGTTTTTTAAGTATTTAGTAAAAAACTTTAATTTTTATTTCATTTTTTTTTTACTTTGAAAACTTTCTAAAATAATATACTCGTCGTAAGGAATGTTACTATTTATATACCCTTGCTTTTTAAATAATGCAATAAAAGAATAAAATAAATTTTATCGAAATGAAGTTTAAAAAATATTTCCATAATATTGTGATAAAATATGGAAATATTGTGATAAAAATAATTCCTTGCTATAAAAGAAACATATCAAGTTTATCTGATCTTCAGTTATTGACTTGTTTAATAGTCTTAAGAAGACTATTAAACAAGTCAATAACTGAATAACTGATATAAAATTGATAAGTGATATAAGCCATCGTCTTAGCAAAACAAAAGAAAATGTTAATTCAGGTGATTTTCACTAAGTAAGTAAATTTAGTTCATTAGTTTAGTTCAATTAGTTAAAATGTAAAACTCATTTTTTCTTTAATTATCGTTTGCTTTTTTTGCTTTATTTTACATCTTCTAACAAAATACTAGTATTCATTTCATTTCTTTCTGACAGCAATAAACTGATTAGAATTCTGAAATGAACGACCACCCCATATATATATTTTTTATTTCATTATCCTGTTAATTCTCTAATTCCAATGGCTTTCAGAAATTAATAACTTTGCATTTTACAGCAAAACGTACATACAATAATTGAATTATAATTACAGAATTCTCACATCATTAATTAAAAAAATTTGGCAACATTATCGATTTATGCGATAGATTTAATCTAATATAATAGTCACTCAGCAACTTATAAAAATTTTTCTGAGATGACTCCAGAAAAATAATTATTAATATTTTGACTCTTTCCCTATTTACTTTTATTAACGATTTCTGAAATGGTTGAATTTATTTTATGCCCTTCTAAAAAATTGTAAGTGTTCGCTATAAAAAGCGTAAAAGCTTAGAAATTTCGACTAGCTATCATAAGAATATTGTTTAAAATACTACTGGAATAGGAATAAAATATAATATCTAATAGAATTTGTGTCACTCAGTAACAATTGTTTTCACATCAGAGAAGTTCCTCTCAGTGCGAAAGAAACAGTTATCACATATTCACAGCAAAATATAGCTGATACCATACATGAAAAAAAAATGTAGCTAATAAAATGTATCATATTTGGTGACCAAATTTTGATGTGTTACTTCTGTTATGCCTTTCAAAGTGTTATAATTATATAAATGAAGGGAAGATTTAAACAAATGGGCTTTTTATTTGAGAATTGAAACATAACTACCTAAAATTCAAATTCCCATACGTTAGAAATAGCATTATAAAATTACTTGTTTTAATATTTAGATTTATGGTTGATGAGTTTACATTGGATTTTGGTATTCAGGTAATACTGAAATCAGTAATTTCCCCCTTTTTGAACATATTTTTCTACATTTTTGCATATTAATTTGCAACATTCCCCTTTCTTTTGTTGCCATTCTGAGCTAGCAATCAATTTCATTCATCAAATGCTCTAATGGATTCTTATTGAGTTTCTGTGTGTACAATTAAATTCATGATGATCTTTTATATCGTACAGTAATTAAAAATTGTGCTTCATATTAAAATAAAACTGAAATTTTTGGAACTTTTCATTTATTAGCTATTTCTGAATTTATTTTTAATTGATAATATGAAAATGCAAATATTTCACAAATAGGAGATTTTTAGTTAATTACAACATACTACCAAAGTATTTTATCGCAATTTATTCTACAGATTTCAGAAAATTATTCATAGCTTCCATCACCGCATTTAGATTTTTTTCCCCTACAGTCTGCCTATACAATCGCAGTTTTAGATTTTAAAAGACTAAAATAAAACAACATTTCTTACTGAAATTATCACGCTCTCAAAGCTGCAAAAATCTACTACTGTAATAATGTAAGAATATATAGATAAATATATTAGGGAAATTTTCCCCTTAATGGAGAAAGTCATTCCCTTTTTTAAACAAGTATCCTTAGAATTGGGATCATAAATTTTAAACTATATTAAGAAAATGTCACAAACAAAAACTGAAAATTTATCTTAATAAACAATTTTTTTATAATGAATGAATTTAGTCAGAAAAAGAAGTTCAGTAATGTTTTTGGTTTACAACTTTTGAATTTGGGACTAATGAATTATCGTTTGACATAAATAGGGTGTAAGGGATGTTATTAATTACTATTCATCTCCAGAACTGACAAGCTGCCCAAAGTTCTACCGAAAAAAAGAGAACACCAAAACAAAACTTGAAAGGACGAAATACTTTTCATTCATTTTTGCTCCAGTTTCCTTGTTCTCATTTTGGAATGAACCCACCTAAAAAAGAAACTAATTTATCATTTCTAAAGCAAATACTTGCTTCATTCAGTTTTAAATTTTTGCTTGTTTTCTTAGTGTTAGAAGGTTCATTAACTTTTCTCCCTTCACTTTCTGATTGTTACTGAATTATGAAATTTCAACGAGAAATTTAGAAGAAAACCTGTCTTTCTTTCGAACTTTATTTTTTACTTCACATCATTAGGAAAAATCTTTTGCATATAGTTCAACACTTCACTTCATTTGATTCATTATTATTTCTATTTTTGCAATGAAAAATTTTAATTCAAGTGTTTTCGAAGTGAAATGTGGCAGATTAAATTTTCGATCTTCTTCAAGATGGAATTTTTGTTTTTCTTGAAATTTATTTGTTTCTAGTATTTTTTTTGTTGTTGTTGTAGTTGCTGTTGTAGTCGAGTTACTTCTAGACCTGAAGTTTCTATCTTTATAGTGCAAAAATGGAATTTGTCAGTCACTATATTATTTATTATAATAATGTATGAAGCATTGCTTTGAATAATTTAAATTTAACTTAAATACTTAAAGGTGTTTTTTTTTTTCATATTTGTTTTTAAAAGTTTATAAAGACCTCAAAAATATTTTTGTATCTAAAAATATTGTTGAAATTCTATTATTTGAATGTGGGTAAGACTGCATATAAGTATTTCAAAGTCTCTATTTTATTATAGATTACATTTTTCATTCAGTCTCAAAATGGCAAGTTAAATATTTTCAAATATTGAACTTTGGTTTATAATTACTAAAAAATCTGGAATAATAGCATTCTTAAAAAAAAATTTCAGTAAATTAATACACATTAACGAAATGTTCAAATAGAGAAGTTTTTCAGAAATGCGTTCTCTATTACGAAATATTCTAAAATTTTTTATATGATAGAATTTAAAAATACAATTTTTATTTTGCAAATTAAAGTTTTCTTTTTCTTTTAAAAAATTTTTACATTTTTAGTTACATAAAAATAATGTTCGGATAGAATTATGTTTAATACTTCTCACTCTCTTTAACAACGTGCACTGAGCTGAGGCAATTCAGTGTTTCTAACATTTGTAAAAATGGCTCCATTTTTTCTTCTTGAAATCCTCTAGAAGTGTTCATAAAACTTCTTCATGAAAATAAAATGAAGAATCAAGTCTAGAAAAGATGCATAATCTTTAGGATTTCTACTGACTGCTTACATAAAATTTGGGAACAAACGATTTTTTGTTGTTGTTGTTTAATACCGTTTGATAATTTTTTTGTGAATTTTTATCATAAATATAAGTAAGAAACACTTACTCAATTGAATAATTTTAAAATAAACAACTGAAATTATATACTATATTTACTTAAAAGTTCCCAAACTTTTATGATACAAATATTACAGATGAAGCCTGTAACAAATATCTAAACGTATTGATGCTATAAATATATCACTAAGAGCAAATTGAATTATAGAAGATTTTATTATTCCTTGGATTTATTTTATTTCTTTAAACAAAATATTTCAATTTTCACTTGCTTAAAATATAATATGAACTTTATGATTAAAATAATGTTTTCTTAAAATTCGAATGAATTCTTCAAGGATTTCATTTGAATTATTTTTATTCGGATAAGTATTTTGACACGAATATGATAAGATATTTTTAAAAAAATGTGTTCAACAGCCGTCTTATATCCAAAAATACTGGGTTAAATTTTTTTTTATGTTATCAGATAAATAGGGTACAAATTAAAACAGATAAAAAAAAATACATTTCAAAAAAATGCAAAAGATAGAAATAGAAAACCTACTTTAAATAAAAAAAAAATAAAAAATGAATGTCCATTATTTTTCTTCTATAAATGAACTGTCGGTATTTCCCGAAATTTTTTTTATAAGAAGTTATTGTTATTTGTAAGCAATAATTATTAATCATTTATTATTGATTATTCTTTCTTTGTAAATCAGAATAAATAATTGTGAACAAAATAGAATATTCTGAACCAAATTTAATAAATTTTCTTGAAGTTTTATTATTTTTTTTTTAAATTTACATTTCTTTGCTGCTCTTATTTAATCATCTTTCTTAGATGGTTTTCAAAAAGTCGAACTAAAAATATTCGACATAATTTCGTCTTTCATTTTCGAACACTTTTCTTTCTTCTAGAAAATGCCAATATCATAGTAATAAGCACTCCATATATTTTCCTGGTTTATTCAAAAATATGTAAGATCTCATTTTTAAATAATTGCCTATCATTTTTTTTCTCCTATCTTAGCTATGATATTTCATTTTTCAAATAAAATAATTCAAATAATTTTATGTTTTCAGAGCGGACATACGGGCGCCGCAGTCACCACCTGCCTCCCCCGATGGCTCCTCCTCCCCAGGAGGATCCACGTAGCAGACGATCCAGGACCAAAATGAAGTGCCTCATCTCCATCGGACTCATCCTGCCAGCCCTAGCCGCAGTCATAGGTAATTAATTATTCGACACTAATCTTACATTTTATGGAACAAGATTTTTTCAAAGTTCACAGATTCTATTATTTCAATTATTTCTCAAACACATTATTCTTGATCAAGAATTACGAGAATCACCCACACAAATTGTAGACAGATATATTTTAAGAATAAAAATTATTATTACCATACAGATACATGGCTACTTAAAAGTAATGGGATCACTTTCAGGAAAAACTATACGAAGTGGTCTCCCTCAAAACCTTCTCGCATATGCCGCAATAAACTTATCATGCCAGACAACATCCTGCATGGTATTGGCTTACAATAGTTACGAAAAATTTTTTGGCATGAATTTAGCGGCAGAAGTTCAAGCTTTAAAGATGACCATTGAATATTGTGAAAGGGTGGAGGACGGACAGAAGTGCTCAATTTTTTTCAGATTCACTGTCAGTCCTACAAGCCATACAATCATCTCACAATTGTAATAAGGAAATATGGACAAATAAAAGAAAAGATAAAAAGTGTAAAAACTAACAAGTGGATAGAGTTGAATTGGGTTAAGGCCCATATTGGGATATATGGTAATGAACAGGCGGGCCGATATGCAAAGTTGGCGCCACAGAAAGAGGGTGTTGATATGGTTGTCCCCAAATCAAATGGTGTCTTAAAATGGGAATTAAGAGAAGAAATAAAGCTGCAATGTTTTGACATATGGTATATGTCCAAAAACGGAAGAGTAACTTTCGATTTTATTCCTAATCCAGAAATAAAAATAAGAAGATACCATCCACTGATAATTCAAATTATATCAGGACATGGGAGATTTCCTGCATATTTCCAAAGATTTGGAAGAATGCAGGGAAACAAATGCATTTATGGAGGAATCGGTACTGTTTACCACTATTTAAAGGAATGTATTGAAATCTCGGAGTTAAGAAAAAATCTGAAAATTATAAATAATGACTTAAGTACAGTACTGATGGTACCAGGTAATCTTAAAACTCTGAAGGATATGATGTCAAAAATTGTCAGTTTTTTACCAACTATTTGAGAGTTTGTAGATAAGGAAGAAGGACACTAATTGACCACTTTGTGGCCAATTACCTCGAAGAGAATGTCGGTTTGACAAATCGATCAATGCAAGGATGGACAATGCTAAAGATAGCAGTGGGCCACAACAAATTCTGTTGATACTGTTACGTTCAGTGGTGGCGAGGTGGTCGGCTGTACGTAAGAAGAAGAAGGCGTGAATTTAGCATTTTTACTGAATTTAACTCACTGAATGGTGAGTTTTTTGGCAATTAATCCCTGGCATGCGTTTAATAGTATCAGAAGATCTAATTTTTGCCTTAGACATGTTTTTCTCAATCGATTGAAGCAAAGATTTGACAGAAAACTCCACTTGTAGTCACAAAATCCCATACATAATTTGATATATTTAAGTCATTGCGGTTTTGAATTATTGAGTAAACATGTTTCTGAAAGTACAGACCAACAGGCAGTTGACTATTTGTTGGTTTTGTTTCAAACTTTGACAAGTGTCTACACTATAGATATTAAATCTGTGTACCGAATCTTATCTATCTATCTTTCATCGTTTTGTAGTTATCGTGTTGACATATATTCGAACAGCCGGATAGATGGATTTCCTCAAAACAGATTTTACTCAAAATTTGATAGAAATTCAAATTTCTGCAAATTTGATGTAAAGACAGTATACCAAATTTCAACCATTTAGATGAAAGCATTTTTAAAAATTATCTTTGTCACATACAGACGGACATTTTCTAAAAATGTGTTTTTCGAACTCAGAGATTCAATCATGAAGATTCGTCAAAATCTCGAGTTCGAGTTTTTTGACAATTGTTACGCTTTCTTTATACTATGTGTACGAGAAAATAAAAAAAAAGACATTTAAATGCATTTTGCATACGTGCTTTGCATTTTTATGATATGCGTCAGAATTCAGAAAGCCTTAGATAGATGTCCAGCGCATGTAGGATTCTGTCTAAGGTGATTGGTCTCAAGTTCTCCTCTACTGGCTATGTTAGATTTAGTTTAGTTATGTTTTAAAGCAACAATAGGGCTACTATAGGACGGACGTCGTAATTTTGTACCACGGTCAGATGACGAGGGCGACATCTGAGCTGTCACTCCCTCTCCAAACTTCCACACCAGCAGATTTAACGTGGACCAGACCAGCTTACACAACGGTTCTTCGGTGGAACCGGGTCTCGAGTCTGAAACTCTCTGGTTCCGAAGCTGTGACCTTACCACTAAGCCACCGAAGCCCACTGGCCATGTTAGGATGGGAAGTGAAGTTCTCTATCTAAACAGTCAAAGGCGTGACAAACTAATTATTTCATAATACGAAACCTAATTCCGCATGCATTATTTCGAGCATTAAACTAAACAAATTAACCAATCAGTCACTAAGCAAATTAATATATTACTTATATGCATCCAAATTGCAATTCATATTTAGGTACATTGCAAAAAATATTAACATTTATAAATTTTACTGAAATAGGGAAGAATAAAAAGATACAAAATCTATAATTTAATCAATTTTTTAAAGTGAATACGTTCATATATAGTAAATATATCTATAAATGAATACGCATGAACAAAATTAGATCAGTAGATGTATGGAGCAAATAACTTATTTTCACTCTTTGAATTAGCAGAAATTACCGAAATTGTTTCAAGCAAAAATTGTTCGTAATATATACGCCGAAATTGATCTTAATATATATTCTAACCATGCAGTTTCATTCTACCGTTGTTAAACGCGTACGTAGCCTTACGATCGAAGAATGATTTTGAAACCTTGAACCCGTCTTCGTTGCTTGACCTAGTAGCACGAAATCCAAAGAATGCAATGCAAAGCTATCATTAAGAAAGGAAAATAAAATGTATTTTAATTAGTGAACATACCATTTTTGATACAAGATTTTAGATACATGTTATGTGTAGGTATGCAAAAATGTAACATGGTCTCAAACAGTAAAAAAAGAAAGAGAGAGAGAATGATTATCTTTGCATGGAGTTAGCTAAAATTTGTGAACCATTTTATTGCAGCATGGTTATAAAAGAATCAGAAATTACATTCATTTTAAAATTGCTATTTTCATCTTATATCGATTTTCAATCAAAATAAAGGTAATGATTTTTATCACTTCTTTTGCTATTCCCCATTCTTCCAATAATTCTGTTAGAATTTTAAATAAATTAAATTTGTAAATTGATATATTTTTATGTCACTCTTACTATTTCATTTTACATAATTTTATCAAAAGAAAGTATCGTTATTTGAGTTTGAAATTAGTCTTTGTTTTCGATATTTTTTTCCCTTTCTTTTTCTAATTCGTATTTCATTGCCTCCTTTCTGTTATTTTTCATCAGAATTGAAAATTTATATCAAATGTTAGGCGCAACGGGAAAAAAGTTGCGATTCATCATATAAACAAAATTAACTTATAATCTCTAACTCAAATTTTTATAGCAGATAAGAAAAAGTGACTGAAGAATATGAATTAATTGAATTTGAATCGAAAAGCGAATTTTTTGTATTTTAAACTTTTTTATGAATTTTGATCTTTACTGCAAGCGCACATGATAATTACAGTTTTTTTTTTTTTTTTAAGAAAAATATCTAACCTAAAAAGAATTCATTAATAATCATAATAATTTTAACAACTCTTCGTTGCCTGTTTAAATTTCCATGAGTAATGTAACTGTTATTTTTTTGATATTATCGTACTACTGATTGAAAAAGTATAACAGTAAATTTATTAGAATCATCTATGGTGTTATAAATTTTTTTTGTGGTGACATTTCAGACTTTCATGAATAAATGTTACATAGTTTCTTTTCTTTCTGTTTGACCAATGAATCACATTTTTAGAAACACGGGATATTTTTACTCCATGTACGGCACAAATACCTCAAATCAAATGAGCCGATATTGAAAAAGGACATTTCAAAACCGGTGCAATCAATCACGGGTAGATACCAAACAACTGCAACTGATACCACGCAACTTACTAGTTGATAAAAACTAATCAACAACAATCAATTTCAAATAGTAAATTGGATTCTAGTTGACTTTATCGGAAAAAAATTGCTCCAATTTTAGAGGTTACATGAGCAATTTTTTTCTTAGTAGGCTTAACTTCCATTAAAAAAATGAGAAAAAGAACGCGTCTTTTTGAAATCGAAGCACTTACACACCTTATCTGATTTTTTTCATATCCATGGCAAATTCTATATTCTCGTCCAGCATGTTATGATGACACCGTTTGAATGCATTATAAAATCAAGGTAAATGTCATGGCCTCCTTTCGCTTCACTTCTGATAGCAAAGATTGTTGCCGTCCGTTTCAACACATTTAGATAAGTGATACTTGTTTCAAAATCAGATAACATTCACAGACATTTTTTTTAAAGTTAATCCTCCATTACTTTTATTCTTGTTTTCATTCGCATTATTTTTTCTCTAATTCATTAAGTCTAGTTATATATATATATATATATATACTCCATTTTTTGTTATTGGTATTGGTATTGTTATTTTTTTATATCATGGATATACTTTTTTTATATCATTTTGTTTACTCCATTCTCACATTTTTGACCCAACTTTCTATGTATGTTTAGTGATGTAATTTTGAATTAATATTCTGCTTAGGTTTTACATTCGATAGTATTTGTACCATCTTTTTCTATAAAAATAGAAAGCACCTTTACGCATTTATAGCGCATTTTTACCCAATATAGTAAAAATAAAAGTTGCCAAAATATGTTGTTAAATATCGTTGTTTTGAAATTCATTCTATTAATATTATAAAAGAAATATCTTTTTGACAAGACAAAACAAGATTAATTCTTTACGTAATAGTTCGTGAAAGGGTTGAGAGAAATTTTAAATCTTTTCTAGAGCAAGAAACTATATACTTCAGTAATAAAATGCATCATATTTCATTTACTAATATCATTCCATGTGAATTCAAAATGATATGACAATTGTACATCTAACAACAAACTTATCAATATACTGCATTGATTCTTCTTTTACTTAGAGAATAATGGATTCAAAAATTAAATTGGCGTAGCTTATTTAATTCATATTATTCATACCTGTGGTATTCTATTTTCATGAAACAATTTCGAAGCTTTTGAGATTCCCGTTAAATATTCTTTTTAAAGTTCGAAAGACATAATCAAAATGATATACGATGAAATAATTTGATAAAGTGATTGAAAATTGAACCGTTATAATTATCTCCATTTCTGAGTGAATAATTTTTTATATCGTAATATTTTTTATATCAGGCAGATAAAATACTATGGTGCAATTTAATCTTAATCTCATTGATGGCGTGAATACAATTTTTTAAAAATATTTCCCGGGAAATAACTTAGCAAATGGGCGTATCAATTATTGTTAACTTTACACAAATACCCAAGAAAACACAGAAGTAATATTTACAATAAGTTTGACCTACATAAATAACCTCAGGAGCACAGTGAGTCAACTATAAATTGCAACACCCAGGTAAAGAATAGAAAAATATCTTTTGTTTGAAGTCTTGGCGAGGAATATTTAAAATACTTGTTTGATTAAGTGCAGCTGCACAATCTTTGTTCATAAAAACAGTTCAAGCTCTAATTGATGTGGAAATAATTGAAATCGTCTGCTATTGCGAACCAGGAACTAAAAACAAATGAGTGTAAACAACGCCTTCCATTGAGAACTTCATTGTTCTTTCACACTGCATTTGCTAGTTCGGATAAATATTTAGCTTCGCATTTCACGGTAATAGCCTTTTCCTCATGTTCGATCAATTAACTTAAAGTAGCTGTATAATTTATCAGATCCGCAAGTCACTTTGAAATTAAGTAATCTATTCAATTCCCAACTATAATTTTAAACATTTCTTGTTAAGTTAACGTGTTTGCTTTTGTGTTTTGACAAAATGGAATACATTTTGTCTAAACAGTGAATTTAGAAAAATAATCAAGATTTGAACAGCTTTTGGGTGGGATTCTATTTAAGCTTCAATTGTATATTTCTCACTTCTAATCTTGCTCAAAATCAGTAGATAATCCAGAGATTTTCATTATTAACAAACTTATAATCAAATTAAAATTTAACCAAATTTAATAATTCAAATAATTTCTAACGCTCATATGAGTTGATTTGTTATACGTAATTTTTTCTTACACAAAAATTCTGTTCTTAAATTTTAAAAAATGTCAAGAAAGACAGATTATTTTATACTATTTTAAATTTGTACACATATGCATTAATTTATAGCTACAATTTCGGATAATTTAATCGTTTTAAATATTGTTTAAACTGAGTAATACTTCATTTACAAGATGTTTGAATTTCAATTTATGTTTGCACAAAAATACAAAAACATTCAAGAAAATACAAATTTTTCTTACATACTTACATAAAATTGTGTTTGAATTACGATGATTAGGCAGCAGATTGAAGAAAAGTCCCTTATTTCACACAGATGAATCCATTTCTAAACAATACACAAATATATAAACAAAAGCTTGTTGCTGAATAAATTGATAAGAAGTAGATTTGTAATAAGAAGAAAATATGTGTTGCCATATAATTAAAGCATATGTATGAAATAAAATAAGTTTTTTAATTTAAAATTACTTCAAAAATATAGATATTGTGAATTATAAAGGGCAAAATTTAATTTGAATTCATAAAAACTATCTTAAAAGATATGTTTTCAATAAAGCTCCACTTGAATTTTTTTTAAAGTTAGATAATATGTTTTTATATACAAAATGAATTTTATTATATTACATATTAATTTTCAAAGTAAAATGCAGTTTTGAATCGTGCAATTTACCCAGAATTTACCCAGAAACCGTTTTAAAATAAAGACTAGGTGTATTTTTAACAACTCTATTTCACATCACCGGTGACCTCCGAAGGATATGGTTTATGTCACTGACTTTCAAACCGCCAGCAACAAGAAAACACTGTTTCCTATTGGCCTACTTTGGGCTGGTCCATCTCTATGCATACTAATAGCTGAATTAATGACCATTTTTTTCTTTTCCGCCTTAGGTGTCGCTGCTTGGGCTGTGAGCGCAGATGTCGTCATGAACTCTGGCAACAACAGACCAAACAAAGCCGATAACCACTTGTTGCAGGTAAGATGACACCCTGCTGTCTTTATCTGTCACCACCCTCATTTTACTTCTATACCCGGACATAATTCTAAAAAAAGAACTCTGAATGTGGGCATGTCTTTATAACCACGCATCTTATTACCAGATTAACCTTGAATCCAATGAATAATGACGCTATATTTGCATTTGAACCCGTTCACCCCTTTATCTTGGAATGAATTGTTATGGTGTGGAATAATTAAAATTAACAGCTCTGAATTATTTTTTTTAGCTCTGAGTGACACGCTTTAGATAGATAATGGAAAAACTAATTAATTCGGATTTATTTTTCTTGTCGCATTTATTTTCAGCTCCGAATTAAAATGCAAAGCAGGTTTTTTCTCTTTTCAAAAGTGAAAAATAAAAGTGTGGAAAAGTAAATATTAAAGTTTTCTTTCAGTTTCGAAGAATAATAATAAAAAAAAATCAGTTTAATATGACCCCAAGTCAAGAACATATTATCAACTTATACAATAACACTATGAAGTAATTAACTAAACTGATTAAAATGAAATAAAATATAGAGCACATAAACTTTTCCCATTATATCAAAGAAACTAATGCTTCAGAAACAAGTTCGTTTCCTCGATATTCTCAAAATCAGTTTATTAGAAACAAAATTAGGATTTTAATATTAAATAAAATTTATGTCATTCTTCCAACATATTTCCCTAATTCTGTGCCATTTTCAAAAATATTTCATATGTAAAAAAAAGTTCTTAATTTGTCATTTATGTTTCAATTAATAAAGCTGATATCTTTTTCAAGAATGAAAACTTAAGTGACAGTTAAAGAACAGTTTTGAATAAGAAACATTAAAATTTATTACGATTTTCAAAGTATGAAGAATCTCTGTAATTCTATTTGCAAATTTTCAGCATGATTGTTACAATTTTCTTACCGCTTTAATAATAAAATTTCCAAGAACAACATATTTAAAGAACGTTCTTTTACAGAATTTCGCTGAAGGCACCAGGAGGGACATCTTCAGAGTAAACGACGATAGTCAGAGAGTTCAAATTCAACCTTCCCCTCAAACTTCTTCTACAACCACTACTATTGCAACAACATCTACATCAACTACAACAACAAGTGCACCAACTCTGTCGCCTCAGGAAGAAACAGATGTTAACGCCATACTTTCCAAACTCATTTCAGCCTCTGGAGCAGCCGCTGGAGGTAATGGACCCCGATTTGTAGTCGTGGCTCCTTTACCAGACTCAGACGATTCCTCACCAATATCTAGAGCAGATAATCCTTCATCCACCAAGCCAAGTTCTAAAGAAGATAACTCCCAACCTGTCAGATCGCACTCAAGAGAAGACTCGTCCTGGCAAGTATCCGGAAAGCATCGACCAGAACCTGAAATAATATCTGCTGCCTCATATCAAAGTTACCAGAAAGTCCTCCCACCTGTTGCTCGTTCTGCTAGTTCAAGTAACTTGACGAGTAGAGTTGGTCTTCCGAACAATGATGGTTCAAATCGCAGAATGGGCCCCAAGCCAATTATGATGCCTCCATCAGGTAGCGTCCATAATGGAGGCAGCGGATTCCACAATCCCCAGATAGATTTAACCGGTTTTGAGCCTTTTGATACAATGATGCATGACTTTCAAGCAAGTCAATCCGTTCAGAAACAGCAACAGAATCCTCCTCCTTCTAACTTTGGTGGTTCCTTCAATTCAAAGCGAGGACCTCCTCAAGGTCATTTCAACAGAAACCAGCACAAACCTTTGGGAATGCAACAAGATCAGCATATCTTTCATCATCATATGCCAGAACATAGTTCTCACGTGCTACAAGGATCTTCAAATCATCCCCAAGGTATGATGGCTCCACCTCCAGGAATCGGACTAAAGCCGATCCAACAGCAACTGCATCACGTTGATCCTCTTCGCCCTGAAGAATCCAACAGATGGGGAAGTGTAGGTTTCCATGGGCCTCCTAGTGGGGGCTATGTCCATAAACCTCCAGAAGGAATATCCGTGGCCATCAGTTCTCCGGCCGGTCACGGAGCTCATGTGTCTTCTGAACCTGTGAGTGTCATAAAAAGCTTTTTCTTGCCATTCCTGCCAAAACCGAGACTCAATATGAATGCAAGGGTCGTGTTTGGGGTTGTCCTTGACAAGGGAATGGGCATAGGAGCAGACAAGAAGAAAAGTCACCCTTACCGTTGATGATTCAAGAGCAGGGCTTGTGAATCATGTGTATAATTCCTAGGGACTACAACTTCTGTGTTATTGATTTTATGTTCTCTCTTTTATATTTAAGGAGAGCATAACAACCTTTTTTAATGTAGCTTTATTACACAGGTGATCGGGCGGTCGACTTGATATCTTCTTTTTCACCACGCAACAGTTATAATTTTTTTTAAAACGGCTGCTTTCAGAGAAGGAACTTGTTGGACGTTATTTAAAAAAATTCTATGCAGTGATCAAGCGTAGAATAGCAATTGGTGCAGGCGCCATTATTTCGAAAGGCGCAAGATACTCATTACGTCATTTTGAAACAGTCATTTATGCAAAAAGCAGGACTTTCTTGCTTTTTTTCAGTCGCTGGTAATTCTAAAAATGCCACTATGTGGCTTTTTTTATTCTATTTAAATATTTATTGCGATTCTCAAATGTTTTTGTTTTGAATAATGAGCAAAGGCAGGATACCTTAAATTTAAATAAAACATCATAATTTCGGTGTCATCATAAATTTATAGCGGTATTCTTAAAAATAACTTATAGACATTGTTTTCATTTAGTGCTTGCAGGGCATGCACGAAGTCAGAAGCACTTTAACTTAAATTTGTATTTATTTTTATTCTTTATTTACAGTGAAACAAATGTTATTTTTCAAAAATACTATAACATATGCATGTTTAAAAAAGAGGAAGGGGGTGATAAAAATATTACTGTTTACTTATGTACTGTTAATATTACTGTACTTAATATTACTGTTTTGTGATTTGTTGTACTTGCATTATTTGATTTTTTTTATTTTTCTAGTTATATTGTTTTGTCTTGCTTTTTAAAAGGGATCAAAATTAAGACCTATGACAAGCCTGCAAGGGAGTCAATTTTAATAATTTTCGATAGGATAAAAAAGGGATAATTTCTTTCACTTTAAATATGAAATACTATAGTTATTTTATGTATAAGTAAACAATTATCATACCTGATTTTTTGATAAATCAAAAATTTCATGATAAAACATCGTATTTTTTTAAAATTTTTAGAAATAAACATTTTAATCCGTCTATAAATTTATAAAGCGATATTATTAATATTCTAAATTATATACTTTTTCATGATAGTACATTTTATGTGTGAAAGAAATTTCACTTTGTCATTTTATAAATTATTGATAGATGTTTTAAAGTAATTGTCATGTTTGTGTAAGTATATGTGTTTAAACAATAAAATTAACAATGAAAAAGTTGTTGTGCGTTTCTTCTTCAAGGATTTGCATGAATTACAAGTCTTGAATCGTTTATCAAGTACTTGATGAAAAGTTTTTGATTAAGAGAGAAGTGAAACCACTTATTAAAATCTGATTTTCTTCCCACGGTAAATTAAATTTAATCTATTAACCCCTACTTGTGGTCTCTATTGTTTGCTTTCATGATTTTCTGTCCAGGGAATGTGTTGTCGTTTTGATTCAATTAATTGTCCGCAGAACAGTTGAACTGTTTATGGATTATCAGCATTTTTATCGAATTATAACATCTGTGAATAATTTAATATTAGATTTTTAAAATTACCAAAATTTGATGCACTAATAACATACGCGCATCGTAGTTCAGAAGCTAATCACTATGTGTATACGTCTTACTGGAATCAAATTAATGCTGTTGAAACGTAGAAATTGAAATAAAATAATTCAAAGAAACTATAATTCGATACAAAAATTACACATAATCTATAGACACTTCAAATATTCTATGGATTCTTAATTTAGTCGGTAAAATAGAACATCCTCGAAAAGGAAGGTGTCATCTAATTAAATTAGGAAAAAAATAATTAAAGATTTAATCAATATAGCTACAACGCTTCTTAAAACAAGATGGCTCGCCAATAAGGCCAATTCACGTTGAGATCCACATAAACTGCACGGCATCAATTTAATTTCGGAACTCGCTGCTCAATTCACAGCAGGGAAAAAAAGGCATCACAGTGTAAGGTAGTAGTAGCGTAAGTAGTTTCAATGTTAGATGGCATTCACAGTTCATTTATCTTGTGACACCACAAGAATGTACTCTACTGAATCGGATTGCAGTACAGATCAGTGTATAGTACAATTTCAATAGTTCAGATATACTGGAGCCAGTCTCGATTCAGATATCTAGTTAATGAAATAATTGATAAAAAAAAAAAGGTCGTTTCTTAGAAAGAAAAAAATGAAATTTGCTTATAACAATTAATTTAATGACTACAAAAAAAGTGTCGTTAATAATTTTCATATTTGCGTGTTGTATTGAATTATAACAACTTAAGCAAATCAGTCAGTTATTACCTTGATTCTTTTTCATCAGCAAAAATTTTATTTGTGGATTTCTTCTCCCTCTTTCTTTCGAAGCGATCAGGACAGTAAGAATTACTCTACCGTGATAATTTCTTCAGCAAATCAGAAGACGATTTGTCAATTTGAAAGAAGTGTCACAGAGTGCTTGAACTCAAGGTTCTTAACCTCCGGATATAGCAGGTGAATAATCTTAGTAAGTGGTAGATTAGAAGTCAAATGCAGGCGATGGAAATGAAGAAAAAAAAGGGGGGCTATCTTATCCATAGTACAAGGAAAATTCGAATAATATTTCATTTAGGTTAATAATAGCGCGTGTTAAGGGCTATATTAAAGAAATTTAAAGTGTAGATATTGAAATTTACTACCCAAGACATGGCTATTGAACTTTACTTGATTTATAGGTCATAGGCATCTAAATAATAAAAACGCAAATATCCGGATCACCAACAAGAAGCAGAAAAGAAGTTAAAAGAATTTTCGTCCATTCAGTGTTGCATTCAGGTATTTTACGGCCTTAGGCAGTACACATTATAGAGGCTTCGCTTTTTTTAAAAAATAAAATGTTTAATTTAATTACTCGTTTCAATATATTTTTAACTTAATTAATACTTTAATGATTATTACTAATTAATTTTTTTAAAATTTTAGTAATTTTTTTGAAAATGTACATGTTTTTATTCTTTATTCACTATGACTTACGTATTTGTTGTATCCCTATTTAGACACAATTAAATTTAAATAGATGCTTAACGTTTATAAAACTGTTATAACTGAGTGACAAAATGAAACAGATAAGGAACATGGTCAATTATACTTGATAAAGTTAATATCATGCAATTTATAGTTCCTATTATTTTTAATTCCTTGAATTTGTAATTTTTTTACAGATTTATTTATTTTAAGTAGGAAAATAATAAATAATCGGTTGTTTCCACAGTTGCCTGTGGCCCAAGATTAACTGAATAGTCTACCAGGTACAAGGATTGTTAACTCTTATAAATACACTGTAATACGAGAAGAATGACGGAATAAATTTGTTTACAGAGGGTGGTTTACACAATTCAGAAATCAAAAATACCTTATCAAAATATCAAAAGTTATCATCAGATGTTGTTTCTTATGGCACTTGTCATAGACAAGCCCGCTGATGAAGTCAGAGATTTTAAGACGAGAGAGCGTCTCTTGTTTCAGTAGCGCCATCTAAGGCCAAGAGCACGTCTTAGCTACTCATGCATCACATTCACTTGCATAACCCCTTTTTACAGGGGAACACATTCACACACCTCAAAGATAGAGCACAGATGATGAACAACCATGCCCGAACCGAGACTCGAACCCCTGGGACGCCCAGGTTATGGGAAAGAAGCGCTACTCTTATGTCAGGACGCCGGCACGTTATCAGCAGTTCATAATACTAGCAACAATTGAACTGGAAAAATACAATTATTAGGCAATTAATTACATACGAATCCCATGATTTTGATAGATTTTCTTCATGGAAAATAACATGGAATTTGGAATTATCTAATATAAGTCTACATTTCAGACTGAAAAAGGCTATGTAATAAACTGAAAAAAAATTATAACAAACATAATTAGGTACTTCTTTTTATCAAAATACTAGCTGTCTTTAGAGACTAGAAGATTCACAAGGAATGGAATGTTGTTTATTTAAATTATATCTCAAATGCATGATTCCCTGAAAAAATATTTTAAACACCATGATATATATTCAAGCCACATCATTTGTTTTTATTTATTGCGTACATCAACCTCCTGATGGAGTTGAGACTTTTTTCACATTTTTTGCAAATGTAACTATCCATGTCCTCTGGACTATAATTAGGCTTGTCTAAACTGTAGTTTCTGTTTGTTATTTCTCATATAAATTAAGCAGTTGATTCCAACATCAAAATGATGCAATACATTTTATTTGTATTATGTGTTCAATGAATTAAAGCATGCTAATAAGAAAATTAAGGACATAATAGCCAATATAAAATTTTAACATCTCCGATATATTACTTATCACTTTAAAAATCGTAACCCATAAATTCCAAAAAAAAAAAAAAAAAAAATCGAAGAAATAAGACATGAAAAAATTATTTCATCAATATGAAAAAAATAAATAGAATATAATTTTTTAATAAATATATTTTCCAATAATGAAAGAGAAAACTCAAATAATTGTAGATATAATGAAAACAGTACAAATTTCTTAACAATGCGAAAAATATTATTGAAAATAATTGCATAAAATTTAATTTCAAACATTTTGTTAAACTCATGAAAAATCTACATGATGTTTAAATTGATATCACTTAAAAGAGTTTTAGAATTTTAAAATAGAGTAAAAATTAAATTTGTGTGCTTATATTTCCAGAAATTATAGCGGGAAAAATAAACCAAAATCTCGTTTAATTTTTTATTTATTAAAGCTCTAATAAAATTTCAAAGAAATCGCAGAGATGTAGACTGCCATCTTCCAAAGTATATGTCTTAAAAATTTACTGTATTTTAAGGTCAAACGATTTGTTGAGAGCCAAAAGACATATGTTCTTCCATATTAGTAGTGAAAATGGAATGCATTATTAGTAAATATTAATCTACACAATAATATATTCATAGCATAATTTTAGAATTTAAAAATTAAAAATTATCGATTGTTATCAATATTTCAAAAGTCTGCTTTTATCCGCTTTGTTTCTAGTTTCTTTTCAAGTTAACATTTGGTAACTTTAAATTCTGTAAATTCATTTTAAATTTGTAGTCGCAAGGATCATGAATAAATCATCTCTTTCTCTGTGGAATAAATATTGCTGAATAAATCATTAAAGTTTATGTTGAAGAAGAATTTTAGCTACATTCTGAAAACCAAATGATGCTATTAAACTAAAAAGGAATCACATAGTTTAAACAGAAACAGTTATTATTATAGTTTTACGTAAAGTATTTAACCTATTTATTAATTTGCGACTCTCTATTCTAAAAGATAGCTGAAGTTTACTTCAAATACTTCTTTAAAAAATGCAGAGTATAATTTGGTTTGAAAAAAATTATTTGTTTCCCCTCCAACCAAATTAGAAGTTCACGGCTGGTGACACAAAAAGCGATTTTAATAGTTTCCTCCAGGATGAATAACTTTTTTTCTTGATAATGATATGTTCCATTTTACAACTTCACACTTCACCGCGCTCTTTTAATCAAATTTAACGCTGTTTTCCTTCTCAATCAGAAAATGATAGATAAAAGCAGAATCACGCCAATCATTATTCTTTGGGGATAGTTTTTATAACCCATTTTCAATTCATGCTTTAAAAAATTGTAATCGCTTCCTATAGTTGGGAGGATAATCAACGGAAACAAAAAGATAAAAATTATACCATAGGACTTTTAGCTCTTTAATTTTTTTTCTTTCCATTTCTTAATTTATTCAAATCATGATAGTTTTATAACCCATTTTCAATTCATGCTTCAAAAATTTGTAATCGTTTGCTATTGTTGGAAGAATAGTCAACGGAAACAAAAAGATAAAAATTATACCACAAGACTTTTAGCTCTTTAATTTTTTTTCTTTCCATTTCTTAATTTATTCAAATCATGATAGTTTTATAACCCATTTTCAATTCGTGCTTAAAAAATTTGTAATCGTTTGCTATTGTTGGAAGAATAGTCAACGGAAACAAAAAGATAAAAATTATACCACAAGACTTTTAGCTCTTTAATTTTTTTTCTTTCCATTTCTTAATTTATTCAAATCATGATAGTTTTATAACCCATTTTCAATTCATGCTTAAAAAATTTGTAATCGTTTGCTATTGTTGGAAGAATAGTCAACGGAAACAAAAAGATAAACATTATACCATAAGGCTTTTAGCTGTTTAATTTTTTTTCTTTCCATTTCTTAACTTATTCAAATCAAGACAGTGACTTTTTGGGTAGTAAGTGCTAACTAAGAAAGAACTTTTCAAAAATTGTATGATATTTTTAATTAAAAGTTAATCGAAATTTCAAGGATTTTTATGAATAATTTCTGAGTATATTATTGTTTTAGTTGATATAATCGGCTTTCCTCTTGTATAAAATCCTTTGGTGTATAATATTTTTAACATAAAAAATAATATATAAAATATTATAATATATAAAATCCTTTTATCATCTAAAATCTTTATCGTTTGCTTTTATTTAAAATTAGAATATCAGTTGAACCAAAAGATTTTCAAAAACCACAGATAGATAATTTTCTCCACAAGTTATTTCTATTTGTTATAATAATATCGAAAATTTTGTTCACAAATTCTAAATTACTGTCTTCGTTTGGGCAATTTACTTGTGCTAAGTTTAAAGCATTGTTAAATCAATACTTTAAACCAATAAATATGTAAACAAAAAAAGAGAAAGTCATAAAAATAATTGTAGGATAGTTCAAAATGTAAAAAAGAAAAAAATTAATTATTAATTAATTGAATATTTGACTAATTTTTGTTCTTTGAAAAGTTGATAGTATTATTTGTTATGTCTTATATAATGAGTGTACAAAATTTAGCTGAATTCGGCAAAAATTGTTTAGTAGGAGATAGTGGAACATAAATGCCGCTACTTAGCAGCTACTTTATTTACATAACGATAAAAACCTATCTTACATACATATTTCAAAATTACAGGAAAATAGTTTTTCAGTTACGCCAACTTTCAAATCGTACAATTCCCCGCTAATTTTATAAATTTTTATAAATATTTTAAAGTATAGTTTACAAAAATACTTTTCAATATTTTAATCACTAAATATATTGTTATATTTAAATTTACATTCACATTTTTGGGTGCATTTTATCGTTATAATAATTGAAAGTAAATTTTTTAAATAGTATAAAGACACACAAATCAAGTCTAAAACATTATTATATTATGATGCTTCGGATTAGAAACTCGAAATATCTTTAGATTTTTCGGAATAATATATCCTTTCAAATAGGTTATAAAAATTTTGTATAAAAGAAAAAAAAAACTTTAATATGCAGAGGACATACCTTTAATATATATATCGAATTATTAATCTTTGTCTCAGTAAAGGCTGCTATCTTGTAAAAAAAAACAATTAACCTTTCTCTATCAGTGCTCATTAGTACATAGCAGAAAGCTATTGATGTTTACCTTCAAGTCTTGTTTATCCGTGCAATTATGAATTGTTTTTTCTAGAGACATATCTGGAAAATTATATATTTTTTTATTTATAGAGTCCAAGAATTGTTCAAACTGCAAGTTTTGCAATTTGAACTCCGTAATTTCTTCTATATTTCATTTTGTGCAATATAATTTGGCAAATAAACATATGTCTTACTTAAAAGTTTGATAATTTGTAAGTATCACAGATTACTACTTGTTAGAACTATAAATCGTCACCTCTTTGACCATGAATCACAAAAACATTCAAGATATATGATGTTAATTATTCCAGTTTTTTCAGGTTGTAGTATGATACGAAGGAACAAGATTACAGAAAAATGTGAAGACATTGATCCTAAAACTATAAAATAAGTAATTGAATCTTTGCGCCTTGAAGAAAGCAAGACATATTTAATCAAAAAATCAGATCAAATGTTTAATGCTAAATTAACAAAATTAGTACATCATTTGTATCTTAAAAAAGAGAGCCATATCAAGTCCATGAAATTGTGCACCCTGAAGAAGTCCAATATTAACAAGGGATTGTCAATAAGGTCCTGCCTAGTGAGCCCCAGACAAATACGAATGTGACGATTTGAAGCCTCTTCCGTAAAACACTTGGGGCAGACTTTAAAGCACCGAGAACCCTCAGAATATTTCATAGTTTGAAGGTGCCCACTGAGAAAGCGAGTAAGAGTATTGTGATACTGCCTATTACAATCAATGGCTTCATGATAAACACTCATGGCAGAAAACTCTATACACTTTCAGTGGGTCCCCTCACATGTTGGTTTAAATGGTAATGAGATAGCGGATAATTTAGCTAAGACTGCTTCAGCTGACATGTTTCATGGTGATGCAACACTAATTTATTCTACAATCTCCTCTATCATAAAGATGGTGTTGAGTGCACTTTGGAGAGTCCCACCTGCTCACCCTTGGTACTTTGGTAAGAGTCCCGGTTGGTGTCACCGTCTGAATATCTCTAGAAAACAGCTAACGGCTCTCTCTCGTTTTTTGAGTGGACACACCAAATCCCTCACCTTCCATTATGGACGGAGGATCTTTGCTGAATGTCCTTGGTGAAAGGCAGATCAAGCCTCCCCCAATCATATTCTTAAAGGTTTAAATTATGCGATTTTAAGGTATCCACTATTGTTTTTGGACTTTTTAGAGATCTTTGGTTTCATGGAGGTGATATAGCGCAGTCATACCTCGTGGGATCAGAAACAACAACTACTACTACTACAATCAAAAGTCAGAGAGCCTTCTGGACGACTACACTTATACCAGTGATGAGCTGGTAGGACAAGCCAAGTTGTTTTATTTTGGCTTTTAGCTCTCGAGAAAATTTCCATATCACTAAGAAGCGAATGTGTAGAAATTAAAATATGACGTTCGGTATACGACGTTAGAAATTATTTTCTGAAGAAAATGAGCTCTATGTAGAAGAATATATAAACGAAGTAGCAAATTTGCATTCAGAAATGACGGAAAAGGGAGTTTGTGGTCCGATTTATCCGTTTATAGTAGTTAACAATAAAATTTTATCTATCAAGTAGAACGATGAAAAGGTAGTTAATGAAGAATTATTATTTATAATAAGGTACGTTACAAAATTATCCTGTAAACACCCAGAAAAGACAAGTTTGTTATGAATAAAACTATCAACCTTACCAATGCTAAAACCTGCTTTATAAATCTCGAAGATTTACAGCTGAGATTAAGTCTTTTTCCCCCCTTCATTGTATCAAAAATCAAGAGTGCAGATAGCAGTATATCTAAGGTAGTTGAGGGTGAGATCCAAGGTACAAGACATCTTGTAAAATGGGCCACATTACATCAATTATAACTTTCATTATTTTTTAAATTAGCCTTCTCTATGCTACTGTTTATAGAAAGTAAAAATTGAAGTTCAATTGATACTATATTGAAAAAGATACCTATAATTAAACCAGAGGGAACGGTCTCCTCGTGACTTTCTCGTATACTCTCTAATAAACTCCTCAGACCAGAGAACGTCTTGCATTAACATTTCACGAGAATTCAGGACTTTTATTGAATCTATCGTGCCATCCTAGGCAATGGATCCCTGGCATGTGTTAATGGTATCCAAAAATCTAATTTGTATTTTAGACACGTTTTTCTCAAATGATTGGAAAAAAAAATTGGTACAAAACTACACTAATAGTCATAAAATCCCCTATCAAATTTGATATACTTAAGTCACCGAATTTTGGAATTGCCGCGTTTATATGCTTCTGAAAGTACAGATCGACAGAAAGTCAACCTTATGTTGGATTTCGTTCATAATTTGATATGTGTCTACGCTATACATGTTAAAACTGTGTATAGAATTTTATCTATCTAGTTCTCTTCGTTCTGTTATAATGGTGCATACTTATGTTCGGACAACCGGACAGACGAACTTCTTTTGAAAATGTTTTATTCAAAATTTGATAGAAATCTGCAATTTTGTTGTTAAGACCTTAAACCAAATTTTATCCGTCTAGCTCAAAGCGTTTTTTGAGTCATCTTGGTCTCAGACAGATATTTTCCAGAAATGTGTTTTTCGAACTCTTGGCGTTCTAAACCGTGGAGATTCGTAAAATCTCGAGTTCGAATTTTTTTTACGATTACTATACTTGCTCTATACTACGTATACGAGAATTTATTTCTTGTCCTATAATAGCAAAAATGATTCAAAACATAACATTTCTGTTTATTCTGTCATACGTATTGTAAATAAAAATACGGCCTTACATTTCTTTTTCTTTTGAAATTTATCTATTCAAATCGTGTATATGAATCTGCCATCGTAAATGAGGATGATCGTTAATCGAGGAAAAGGTGTATATACATTTTCTGGGTCACAAAGATATTACAAACCTCAATTCGACTTGGCATAGCTCAGAAAGCGGATTTAATACGCTGAAGAGAATCATGTTATTAAAAAACTGTTCTTCGTATCTTTTAACAACGATAACGGACTGAGCTTCAGTCTCTTAATTATTAATCAGGTAGTGAAAGACCAGTTAAGATAAATCAAACCACTTCATCTGCTCATTATTCATTCTATCCATCATTGTTACTAATGATCACAATTATGTGGCTTCTGCTTAGATAAAAATACTTCAAGTAAATCTGATCCCAGCATTATTCTCGATTTAATTGTGTCCGAAACAATGAAAAGCCATTAAAATACTGCAATTTCTTTTAGGAATTAGTATTACAAATGTCTTTTCTGAGTACCGGATTCTTTTTTATCAGTAACTGATGCCGTTTTCAAAAATAAAAACTTGCTTAAACAATAGAAGTTTTTTTTAGGACTTCTTTTTTAATGGTTGTTTCATTCTTGCTCTATTCTTTAAAGCCACATAAATATTTTTAATAATTAAAATTATCATTTTTGTAAAACATTCTAATAAATATAATGAATAAACACAAGTCATTATAAATTAGGATATGACAAAATGGCTGTCGAAAATAATGGTTTTAAATGTTTTTGTTTCTTTTAAAGTTTATTGAAGTGAATATTTTATGCTGGATATTTTTAAAAGATTTCCCAGTTTTTTAAAAAATCTTTAAACATTCAAAAATTATAAATGCCAATTCAATTCTAATCTGTTTCAGATTAATTCAAGCTTCTTCAATAAAGTTATTATTATTATTATTTTTCGTTTGCTAAATTTTTCAAATGAATTTTGCTTATTCTCAAAGTTGTTCTTGGAGCTTTTAAAGGATTTGGTTTCCTGGCTCAATATATTTTGATGAAAAATCAATGGAAAAAATCAGTTGCGGATTTAAGCCTTTTACAATTAATTTTGTAAAGATATAGCATTGGTACTTTTTGTGATATTTTATATAAATATTTATATTCTAAAATGTTTACTTTGAAAACAGTGTAACTGTGTCCAGTTAATACAATAAGATGCATGATAGCATACAAATATAATGTCTTCTTAATTATCTTTTAGTAAAATATTGTTATTATGCTTTAAACTGAAAATGAACAGCTTAGATGACATTTCTATATTGATTTCCAATGAGCAATGTCACTTTGAATCATTTATTTTGTTCATTGAATATTAAAAAAGTAATAATTCATATATTTTTCATTTCTTTTTTTTTTGTAGTTGTTTTTTACTTTATTTTTTGTTAACATATATAAATTAAAATTTTTACCACACTGTAGTTACATAAAATTGAAAAGCATTCAGAATTTCAGCAAGAATAATTAACAAGATTATTTTTCAAAAAAAAAAAAAAAAAAATTGATACATTCGCGATAGAAATTTTGAAGTAGAAAAAGTGTAACAACAATTCAGTCCTAAAATTTTATTCTTAGAGTTAAATATAATAAAATGGGCTGTAATTTAAGTGACAATATTATATCATTATGCTTTTAACTGAAAATTAGCATCTTTGATGACATTTATGTATTGATTATCAAAGAGTAATACCACTTTCAATAATTTATTGAAAGTGACATTGATAATAAATAACAATTTATATGTATTTCAGTTCTTTCTTCTTGTAGCATTTTCTTGCTCTTACATTATTTTTCTTAACTTTTCTAAATTAAGTTTTTTTTTAATCAAACTGTGTTGCATAAAAATGAAAATGTTTAGAATTTCAATAATTGATTTCAATAATTCAGTTCTTAGAGTTAAACATAATAAAATGAGCTGCAATTTGGGTAAAAATATTGAATAGTTTGACAAGAGAAAAAAAAATAGAACAGAAAAAGAAATTTGATTTATTTTAGAGATAAGCTTTAAAGAACCAGAAAGACAAGAAAATCGTCTGCAAATTATGTTTCTTTCTTGTCAATGGCTTATCTAAATCTTTTATGTATCTTAAAGATATAAAAGGAATTCATAAAACATCTCCCTCTCTATTTTCCATCTAATCCAGAAAATAAATATTAAACAGCACATCGTGAGAAACTGGCCATGAATTCACTCATTCTCAGTAGGGTAAGAAAAAAAAAAAAAGAAATTTTGAATGAAGCAGTGACACCTGAATGACCAAAGGGGAATTTAGAATGCGAGTTTACATTCAGCGGAATCGTTAAAGTTTTACACACACAAAATAAAATAAAATAAAGGAAATAACATTAAAAGGACAGAAATGTAGCTAAAATGTAATGCATTTAAAAGACAATGAACAATTTTATTTATAGATAATGTTTCATACAAATAATATTTTGGCAAGGGCAACTGATGTAGAAATTATAAATTTCATTTGATGAGTAAAATTTTCAATTTCTCCGCATAATTTAAGCTGAATTTACACTATAAAAGTTTACACAAGAATAGAAAATATTTATTTAATTTGTTTCTATGATAAGAATATTCCAAGTGTTTTAGAATTTGAAAAACAAATAATGAAGATCAAGAAGTGGATTTAAGTATTTTGTGTTCTTAGGTATTGCACGTTATGAGACGTTCTTTTAATAAGATGGTCAATTTAGTTTCACATTTCGGTACTTATTTTTAACTTGTTAATGATTCAATTAGATTTATATTTTTTATTTCAATAACTTTATCAATATGTATGTGCTTTTAATTATCTATTGTGATCCCAAACTGTCCATCATCCATTTTTATAAATTATAAAAGCAAATATTCGGTTTTCTAAATATTTTAATAACTAACTGAATGCAATGAAACATATAGGAACCTGAGCAACTATTATAGATAACATTAACATTATTCTAATATTTCATTCTGCTTAGAATTTGTATTTTTATAAAATTATTCATTTGGCAACTAAGAGAATAACATTTTTCTGCTTTTTTTTGTTTGTTTTTTTAGCTCTTATTTTTAAAAAAAAATAAGAGTTCAAAGATTATTTTGTCTTTAAATGAAGATTCAAATAGTTCTTTATTAAAAAGCTAATATACATATACATAATTGGACGAAAATAATACAAGCTTTCCATTTGAATCTAATTCTCTAATTTAAACCTATTTTATCGTCGAAATTACAATCCAAATATAAAAAAGAATTCGCATACAAATCCAAAAAGATTATTTCACACCACTGCCATGAAAATAAGAAACAAAAGGGAAAATAGTAAGTGCTCATAACAAATATTTGGCGAAACTTTTATGAAAATTGAAATTAAAAGAAAATTGTTTTTTTCTTTCTTCCTTTCTTTTCTTTTTTTTTTCAAACTTCAATTCAAATTATATGATGAATCTTTAATTTAATAGAAATGATGATAAACAAATAGTTTTAATTTTTAAAAAAAATCAGACATTAAAGATTAAATCACGTTTAGATTTAAAACTGAATTTTAAATCACACATTATATCTTACTACAGAGCAAGATTTTAATTTGAGGGATATCCAACCTGAAATAAATTTACGAAAATAGAAGGAATAATATAAAAATATTGACTAACCAAAAAACAGAAATGGAATATATTTTATAAAATACTGCACTACTAAATTCATTCATTAATTGTTTCCCTTTATAGAAATTTCAAAGAAAAGTAATATTTTTTACTTGTTACTTTGGCTAAACAAGTTTTTAAATATATTTATGTGATGTACAAAAAAAAAAAAAAAAAAAAAAAAAATCCTTTGAAAATATTTATATCGAATCATATGGTGATGGTTTTCAAATTTGACCACATTCTTCAATAGATTTTATTTTACAATTTTCGTTTCCTTGTGTTGGATTTCACAACTTTTAAATAAAACAGAGATGCATATCTTATTTTTTTTAACAGTTTGACATTACACAAGATAGTAGACTCCTTCAAACAATACTAATTTACTTGATTTTTTTTTTTTTTTTTTGCCATGAAATTTTACCGCGCTATTTCGCCTTCGGTGAAGAAATTCTTTATTTTTATTACTACCTATTTACTGTCGTTTAATTGCAACCATATGAATTTTACCTACCCAACGGGTACAAATTAAGTGTATCCATGTTACGATTACACACGGAAAGCCAAAGAATATTAAGCATTGGTTAATGATTCATATAACGATCTCCAGACGAAATTCTTGCACATATTTTTATGACTGTTATCGATAACTTTTGGGCGATATCCGTTCCCTGCAGCGACCATCCCACACTACTATTCAGGGTTGCTATAATAAGCGCCAAGATTAGTTGTTTGTATT
The DNA here is from genome assembly GCF_947563725.1 of Argiope bruennichi. Taxonomy (NCBI): domain Eukaryota; kingdom Metazoa; phylum Arthropoda; class Arachnida; order Araneae; family Araneidae; genus Argiope; species Argiope bruennichi. The sequence continues at coordinate 50,542,310 of NC_079154.1, read as the reverse complement.
ACATAAGACTTTTTTAAATTATCCTTCTTAGATTAGAAAATTATTTAATTGAGGTCGTAAAATGAAGATCGCCATTCATTACTACGCAGCATCTTTATCAATGCTCAAAGACGTGAACTGAAATGTTTAATTGTGCATTAGAGAACTTAAAACTTGCCTTTATTTCAGTGACCAATCTATGTCAATGAGACAGACAGTGGAACCCAACAGAAACATATTTCAAAAAAAAAAAAAAAAAAAAAAAAGACTACCTTTTGCGGAAGACTTAGGGCAAAGCAATACCGGCTTCAGCATCAATGGGTATTATCTACTGTTGTTCTTTATTAACAAAGAGAGCCTTTCAGTTGTGACAGCTAACTAGCATAACATATAATTACAAGTTGGATACAGTCATTGATCCTTTCGACAACATTAGATTGGATTATCTCATTGATATTGATTCGATAGAAGTGGTCTGCAGATACAGAAACACATGTCTGCAATATCAGAAAGCACAAGGAAGTGCCAGTTTTAACACATCTTCTTCCTAAAAACATCCGTTCTAAGACACAAGCACCGGGCAACTGAAGATTTGACAAGTTACATTTAGAATAACAGAATGTCTCTCATTTCACGACATGAATTCTGGCAGAGTCATTACTAACCTCGTGAAAGAATCCCCCGACCTAGACACACTGACCTCGCATCTTTTTTTCTTCTCTGAATGTATCTTTTTTTTTTTTTTTTTTTTCTTTCCCTACTTTGTTCTTAACCAACCTGTCGCTTAAAGAGAGAAATGCAAAACCACTTGGAGGCAGATAGAGATGATTAGATACATCACTTCTTTTGACATGAATTCTTTTATGTACATATAGAAACATAAATGAATCGTTTTTTTGTTTTTTTTTCGAACACAAAAGAACTATGCTATTCGTGTTATGAGAATAAGCCACGTTTTATTATACAAAGTTGTATTTTTATTTCTTAGATATAAAGTTTCTGGTATAAAGTAGTAATTATGAAAGATAATCGGGGCTTATCCGTAAAAAAAGAAATAAAATTAATAGTCTTTATAATTCTGGGAAAGAGTTTGTTGTAAGTCTTGAAGCACGTTATTGTACAGTGAGAGATTGCCTTTAAAAACATAAATAAGAATTTTGCCATTGAAAATTTCAATAAAAACTGAAAAATAGACAGGATTTATGTAATGATTCGCTTTGTACTTGTCCCGAAGTTTAACTTTTTAAGAAGTTGGAAGGATATGGTTTTAATTCTAAACTAAGAGCTAATTATCTTCATATGCAAAATTAAAAAGATAAAAGAATATATAATAGAAAATTTATGCCCTTTTTACTAATACAGATCTAACAGACTTTTATTCACAAATTGCAAAAATAAACTGAGCTTTAAAATTCTCTAAAGTTCACTTAGATCTTATTAATGTGAAATTATATTTCCAATTACCTACTGAACCAGGTTACCAATCCACTCCAACCTACATAAAGCAAATTTTTTCGTTCAAATATATTTCATAAAAATATTTTATAATTATCCGACTACTATGATAAGACATTAGAAATTTAATGATTCAAAAGAGAGATCTGATTGCTCGGAATGATTAATAACAAGTCCGAACAACTTACGATGAATAGTAAGAAAAAGAATTGCTGGAATGGTCACCCCAAAACTTTCTTACATACTCTCTAATAAATGCGCTTGTATATTATTAACCACATGCCATTGGTGAACAATAGTTACGAAAGAGACTATTAACCCTCTGACTGCGTACTTTTTTTAAAACCACCATTTAGATGCGATTTTTACAAATAAGTTCAAACATTTTTCAAACAAAGTGGAATTTTACTATATGTTATATGACAATAACATGATATAATAAAAATCTGCAATCCTAAAAATAAATACTCTAAACTGTGAAAAACGCGGGATACAATACAAAATAGGCTGATTGCCAACCCACGAAATAAGCAGCTGGAGGGTTAATATATGCAATCATTGGGAACGATTAATCTTTGGAATGTGGTTAATACCTACAAGCCTCAGAATATTGAACGTATATTTTGGACATCCTTTTTGCCGATCGATTAAGCAAAAAAAAAAAAAAAAAAGACAGAATTACAATTGTAGGGAGAATTTCATTTAATTAAGTCATCGCCTTTTTTTAATTATGGTATATGCAAAAGTACAAACCATCAGACGGTCAACCTCTTCAAGGACTTGGTTCAAAATTTAATACCTATCTACACTTTAGATGCTAAATTTGTGTACCAAATTCCATCCGTATAGCTCTTTTTGTTTGGTAATTTTCGTATTACCTTGTACCCGGACAAACAACTTCCTCGGAATGAATTTAATTCAAAATTTGATAGAAAACTACAAATTTGGTCGTAATTCCAGGGGTGTTTGTGGGACCCCAAAAAATCCCCGGAAACTTTTACGGACTTACTACCGACATTTTGGAGTTTCGAGAAGGGGGGGGGGAGAAATGAAAAATTACGATTATGAAGTATTGAATGACCTAATTATAAAAGTTCAATGAATTACTTTTTTTGCAAAATTAAGACCTTTGAACCCAGGTCACGTGATCGCACATCTGGTCGAACGAAGTCTCTCCCTTTTTTTTTCTGCCGCGCCTACTTGACGAAAAGAATCCAGAAGAGAATGTCCGAGAACCGGGGGAATGAGTCATAACTCGCAATAAGGAAAGAACAAAAAAGAAGTTTTTTCCCCCTTTTCACGCATTATCACTGCCTTTGGAGAAAGAAAGGAAAAGTTTTCACCACACACACTGACCTTGCGTTTTCTGCTTTCAAAGCAAACAAAATTACCCAGATCAAAATAAATAATTCATTATTATTCCTACTTCCTTTTGAACGACGATCCCCGGAATTTCCGGGTATCGAAGTTCAAAATCCCCGGAATTCCGGGGTTTCCCCGGAGCACAAACACCCCTGTAATTCTGTATACTAAATTTCATCTGTTATAGCCCAAAGAGATTTTGTGTTTACAGACAGACAGACAAAACTGCAAAAATACGTTTTTCGGATTCAGAGAGGTCTGAAACATGGAGATTCGTAAAAATCTCGAGTTCTTAACTCTTTGACGATTACAATATATTCTTCATATACGAGAAAATATAAATAATAAATACTATGTATAGAGATAGAAATACGAGTGATGCAACGAACCATTCTTTAGCTTTAATTTCATTCTTCGGTCGTAATGAAATAAAATGTGCATACCTTGCCGTTAAACTATCGCAATTTGTGATAATCTGAGTTAAAATCTTCTAAAGCAACTTCAAAATTAATCGTCACTTTTTCGAATTCACTTCTAAACCTCATTCTAACTAGTTTCTGTAAACAAATCTAAAATACTTTTTTAATTAATTTCCGAAATTTTTAAATTAATAATTTAATTTTTTTTTTTTTTTTTTTTTTTCAATATAGAAAACATGAAAGTTTTCTAAACATTTAGTTATTGAAGGAAATAGTTTATTCCGTTCCCCTACCCTCTTCCCAAAATTCTATTCCAACATTTTATTATTTATTTATTTTTAGTCACTGATAGCATGCAAGATCCATTGGAATAGTTTTTCTTCAATATGCTAGTAGGGCTTTTTAAAAAATATTTTATTTTAATCTGTAAACTCCTTGGGCGATCTGTAAACTTCAAAGCGATTAATATATCGTTTTGAAGATATATAAGAGCTGTTTGAAGAAAGACATCATGATTTTGAACCACGGTCAGAAGATGAGGATAACATTCTAAAACTTCCAAAAGACATCCAATTCCCGAGGCACTGCGATCTTCGACAATGGAATCCGAAGAGAAATATCAAGAGTCGAGCAGTCAGTTTTTTCCTCTTATTTCCTTTTAAATTAAATAAGTTAATCCTAAAAGTTATAAACATGAAATATAGAAAGAGAGCTCTAACTTGCATTAGAATCAGATGTTTCATTTTTACTCGCTTCTTACATTTCATTGCGTATCTAAAAATTCATAATACACAGCTCTTTCTATAAAGATAGGTGGCGTTTCCGATTCGATACATTAACTCGCTTATTTGAGTCATTACCCTAGTGTAATAATTAATAAACATGGAATAATAATTAACATTATACAAGGGATATTTGGGACAAATCGTGGAATTTTGAGCTGTGCCGAAATGTCAAAATCAGCATATGACAAGGCACTCCACTATTCAAATTTCCATATCACATCAGAATTAAGACATATCATCAAAAGAGGTAATTTAAAATCCACCAAAGACACAATGGAATATTACCTAAAATCTATGATTTTCCAGACAACTATGATTTCCACAGATATTTCTATTGGATATACTATTCTTTAATTTCCAGCCCTATTATGCGTAAATTAAGTCCAAAATCCAGCTGCCCCTGATTAATTGATGGAGCTGGAAACTGCTTTAATTCCTTTATTTATATGTGAAAATGGTTATTTAAAGTTTGAACAGATTTTCTTCTCAGATTCTTGGAGGGGGGGGGATTCTAATAATTTCAGACTCCCTCTCCCTCACCAATAACTCAAAAACGATTTCCAAAATTTTTTCAGTGCATAAATTTTGCATCAAATACTTCATTATTAAAATTGTGTAAATAATACATTAGAATTTTCTTTAAAAAATGGAGCGGAAAATGGTATATTTCGGATTTTTTATCTGTTTTGTAATGAAAATTATTTATACATAAATACAATTTATTTTAGATACGATGCATATCAAATTCGATATATGGCCTTATTTTTGGGCATGATTAGAACGATTTTCGCCAAATATTGTCTGCTTTCATATTATTCTGCAAAGTATCTACAAATTTTGAACTAAAAAACAAACGATTTTGTCCAATTGAATTTGGAAATGGAAACTAAAATACCCAACACTTATATATATATGTGTGTGTGTGTGTGTAAGAAAAAAAAGTTCCAATTCATGGAATAAATATTATATATATATATAGCTATTTGGCTTGTTTGAATGGAGGTTAAATGCAAAAGCTATTCCAAATTCAAAGATGCAATCAGCATCTTCATTCAAAAATAAATTCCTGGACAGCTCCTTCGTTAAATAGATTCATATAATTCAAGTTTGATCCATTATCAATGTCTTCTGATACCTCCTACATTCAAAAGCATTTCAAATTCTCTTGAATCATTTATAGACAGTACTGTCAAGTAGCTTATTCAGTTGTTGTGAGCTTATACAATACCATGCCACAAATCAATTTTAGAAAAAATGCACGAGTGCAGTTGAGTAATTCCTTCAGTGAGAGAATGAGAAAAGAAGTTGAAATTATTTTTTACAAAAGTGTAGGTAAATATCGTGAAACAAGCTTCATTTAGTGAATAGAACAGAGAGGATTCTGCTACCGATTCGAGGGGAGTGTCGCGGAGTGCATGAACTCAGGATTCTTAACCTCTGGGCATAACTGGTGAATAGAGTAATGGCATGGCATTATTTAGTAAGTGATTGTGTACTATAAAAGAAGGATTAACTCGTTAGAAAAAATTAACTAATAACTCGGAGAAAAAAATAGTAAAGAGAAGAAAAATAATTTATGATTTTAATAATCAAATTAAAAAAAATTTACAAAAACGAATACGAGTCCTGATAACATACAATGCAACAATGATTACCTCATCAGCAACATCATGGTGGTTTTAGTAATTATGCATCTGTATCAAGAAGCATATTTAATTAATTGAAGAACATTAATTTCATTATCCTCAATTTTAAAATAGCTGATGTTGAGCATTATGGTCCCACTGACCCTTGTTGTATCAGAAACCTCTAACATGATGTCTGAATTAACATTGAAATAAAGCATTTTTTCAATACTTCAACTGAAAGAAATTTTGTTTTAGATATAACCGGTTGCACTGCATTATCAAGCTCCATGTTTCCTGCTATATACTTGTTTTTAGGAAAGCCTCCCTCACAGAATTCACACTTTTCTATTTGAATAACAAAATTTTGTGTGTACAAAATGTTTTGCTATACTTTTCATGCATTAATTATGAATTGAGGAGAACTTATTTTATTCCCATGCTACTTGGTAAAAAAATTACCCTTAATCAAACATATAAAGTGTATTTTTAAAGTTAGCAGAAAAATGTGTTTTGGATTAAATAAATTGTAACTAACAGATTTAAAAACTTTTTTTCATTATTCCTTGTCCACCAAAATTGATATCGAGTAAGGTAAGAATTCAAAAATATTAATAAGTATGCTCCGGAAATTTCATATGGGTTTGTTGGTACTTCATCGTACAACTTCAAAGTTCACATAACATCAGTACTCTGCATTTCTGTTTCCCTGGTATAATTTAACTTAACCAAAATTGTTTTCAACAATGCTTTCCAGTGACAAGTAAGCAAACGAAGACAACACTTCATGAGAACCATTGTAACCTTTTTTTAGAAATAAGATCAAACATGAGAATTGATATATTTGATTGTATTTCTTTAAATATTAAAAATAAGATCATAGCATCATATATTAAATAGTATCAATTTTCATTTAAAGCATGTTACATTACAATATTGAAGTCAAAAATCTAAAAGATATCACTTCTGTCCAAAACTGACATTTATTGAATGTATTATACCGTACTGTTTAACTTAATTTCAAAAATGAGGATGAGAAAAATTTCAAATGCAGAATTTTATGTATCTCAATTCATGTATAGGAATTTTTTTTAAAGAGGTGTGTTGTTTGAGTTACTGGTACTTACTTACAGGAAAAGAATTTAAGATTTTGAGATGCCTCCTATTTGCAGTATAATCATACAACTGGCTCAACTTTCAAATAACCTTTATCATATATAAATAAAAAAATTAAAATAGATTTTAATTTTTATGAAACAATTAGAGACAAAATCCTTTTTTCCCCCTCTGACCTATTATGTCGAAAAGAATCATTTAAAAAATAAATAAATAAAGTATCGAATTTATCAGTTAAAGAATTTTATTGGTTTGTTTTCCTGCCTTTAGTTATGCAATCATAGAATCAATAAAATCAGTTTAATGAGCACAAGAACACTTTATTAAAACATCAGCTTGAAACAATTTTTTTTTTATTTTTTACAAAATTATTCCTGTTTTCACAAGGCTAACTATCACTGCTTATTTAGTTAGCTCGCTGGATGACTGTCCGAAAAGGTGACTGATAAAAATCTGCAATGGGGGGAAATATATATAAATAACAATAGCATGAAATAAAATCAGATTATAAATTTGAAAGAGGTTAGTATTTGTAATATTGGAATAAATTAGTATAATAAATAAAGAAATCTAAAGCATATATGATTGGAATAAAGATAATTGGAAATTAGTTTATAATTAATTTAACACATAATTCAAAATGATTTATAAAGTGTATCATAACCATGGATTAATTAGAAGTCAGTTATCAAAAAAAAAAAAATAAAAAGAGCTACCTTATCAATACTGTTATCTGGACAATAAATATCACGAGCTGGAGAAAAGTTATGAAAATCTAAATTGTAATGTTACGATTGTAGAAAATGTATGAAAAAATAAAATACGATTTTTGTGAATATTTATAGAGAAAATATTTGAATCCAGATATTTTATATAAGCATTTGCAAAAATCAAATAAATCATTCCCTTAAAATTTATCAGATAATAATTTATTAATCTTTATTTAGTAACTTGTATATTACTAAATTAAAGAAAACTAAACCATTTAATAAAAAAACTTGACAAAAGAGATAATTAAGATTCGGTTTTCTTTCCCTTTTAACATCAAATAAATATTCTTTAATAATACAAAATAATAGGAAAATGTGATTATTTTTTAAATTTAAAAGATCTGAAATTACAAAAGGCAATTAAGATAAAGTACCAGTTTAAAAAATGCATTAAAGACTATTCAGATTGCAATCCTTTCCTATAACACATAAAATGATTTCTAGAAATACAACAAAATAGTATAATGATGTTGCAACTATAAATTCATCAGATAATTAAAATATTTGAAATCTCTGATGAAAAGTTGTCAGTCATTTAAGCATCATTATTCAATTATCTGAAATTAATTTTTAAAGATTAAAATAACAAAAGCCATATGAATTTACTGCAAATTGTTACCTACTTTTCATTGGAATTGAAGTCACCCGATTCCTAAAATCGGAAAAATTCAATTTATTATTAATTTAAACTCGATAAAAAAATAAATAGTCAACACTTTAAAAGACTCATTTAATTTATATCTCTGACTGATTATGATAAATAGCATATTAATAGCTTTTTAAAGGTAATGTGTTTTTTTTTTTTTCAAATTTTGTATTATTAAAATAAGCACTAACATTTAAAAAATGTATAAGAAATAAATTGGTAAATATATAATTTGACAAATACTCTTAATATAATCTAGAATTTATCTAAGCAAAATAATACACCAATTTTAACAATATTCATAAAATAAAAATTTTATTGATTATTACAATTTTACAATTTCTACAAGATTTATTAAAATTGTAATACATAATATATAAATAAAAAAAAACTTGATGCTTTGGTGCATGAAGAAGAGGTATTTTCTTGTCATTACAAGGGGGAAAAAATAGAAATAAATATTTTACATGTTTAATTTTATTTTGCTTGCTTAGTTTTTGTTAATACATTTTCTTGAGACCGAAGGAGAAAAATTACGTAATAATCAAATAATAGAAGCAATATTTTAAACAGATGGATTACATTTTCTAAAATATTTTTTTCAAAAATAATTTCAGAGCTAATCCATTTCTAAAATGAAATCATAAAACTGAAATATAAAAAAAATATATGGTATCAACAATGATTTAAATCAAATAAAAATTAACTATGATGGCAAGAGACCTTTTGATGTTCATAAATTAATAAATGAAATTTCATTTCTAAGATTTTAAAAATTTATCTCTCAGTTTATAGTAAGGATTTAATATGCTATGAAGGATTTTATTCAATACGCATCAATGAAATTATCCTATTCTTTTCATTAAAAAGTATATTATTCAATTCTTTTACCTTTTTATACCATGTTTATTTAAAACTTTAACCCCAAAATGCATGATTTTTTTTTTTTTTTTTTTGAAAAATACATATACGATTTGAATAGCTGCATATAATTTAAGAAAATTATTTAAGAAATATTAATTTTTTTCATGAAATTAAAAAATAAATAATAAATGCATTAATAAATGTCAAATAACTGCATTATGAATTAAACAATGTCCCAGCAACACAAATCACATTATAATAATTCTGCAATAAAAATCCCTTTTTACCAATATTTTACAATGCAAAAACAGTACATATTTTGATATTTAAAAGGTAGAACTGTTCATACAAAAGACAACTTTTTATTTTGCCAAGTCTCCAGTTTAAATCTTTCTAGTACCACTAAAGCCATATATCAGTCTTTTCTACAAATGTTCATCAAAAAGCATTGAAAAAGAGATCTCCAAACACTCATTGTTGCCCTTTGGAACAGCCATGTGAAGTTTATAAATGGAAATAAAAACCTTGTAGCCAAATGGCTACATGAGGCACTGTAGGGTTAAAAATATCAGAATTAAGATATTAGTAAATTAATTTTTTAAATATAAAAACAGAAAAATACTAAGCATTTTCCATTTGTAGTTTGAAAAAATAATTACGCAAATGACATAGTATTAAGGAATTGAGACATCTCATACATAATTAAAGCTGCAAACTATAAATTTTTTTTTTTAATTAGACAAAAAATGGAAGGGGAGGGTGGGGGAGTAAACAGTTACGAGAGAATGACATGAATTTGATGACAAAAATTAAAAAAAGTTTTTTAATTAAATGCAAATTATTTGTATAACATTAAAAAGAAATTATTATAATAAACAGGATATGTAATTGATAAATGCATTTTCAATTAATTCAAGAGCAAGGTTAGTAAATGTCATGGTAATTGAAACGTACATGGTTGAGTATTAACATCAGAAGCGATAGAAACAGATCCTTCATAAGATTCACGCATTTCAGAACTCTAAAAAATAAACAGAAAGAGTTAAAAAGAAGTTACTGAGAAATTGAATTTAAAGTTACTTCAACATTCCCTCATGAAAATATGATATTTATTATAAAATCACAAAACAAAATAAATATTTGTATGCAATTCAAATCAGACACATTCTATATTGTGTTTATCTAGACATAAAATATATAGAGCAAGAATCATAGCTCCAAACATACTTCTATAAAGCATAATTTTTTAGAAAAATATCATATTCAGATGATATTGTAGAAAAGACTGAAAAGTATTAAAATATCATATTCAGAGAATATGATATTTTAATACTTTCGAAAAGCATCCCTTCATAAAGTAATCAGTGATATAAATAACAAGATCACTAAATTCAGTGCTCTAATTTGCAGACCAAATTCTTGTAGAAACATCTGAAGGAGCTGGTAATCTTGTTATTACATAGAAAGAGTTAAATTATCATATGATGTTTATATTTTTAAGCATAACATGCATAAAATGTGCACTTATGGGCACTAATGTGTAAATGTGAAATTATAAAGGCTACAAAATTATGCATTATAGAAATAAGATTCTCACTCAGACAGTCTATGCTGTTTTGATACAACACCCAATAAACAGAAATTTTTATGTAATAATTTAAATCGTAAACTGTGTAAGAATAAAAAATTAAACACAAATAGTTTCATTATTTATCCTAGAGAACTTAAAATCTATTTCTTACATATAGCAAATGTTAACTTTATGCAGGAATATATAACAAATGTTAGCTTGTTAAAAAAATTAAATTATATACATTTTTTGCTTTACAATAAAAGCTTTCTAAAAAGCATTCTAGAAATTATTGTTGTGAGTGGGAAAAAAAAAGCATTACATAATAATTGATAATAAAAAAAAATTTAATTTCAAAATAATGTATATACTTAAATTCTTGTTTGGATATTCAAAATGGATTAATAAACTTCTAGTAGTTTTCATTTAAATAATATTTTGCATCTTACTGTTTAATTTATTTTTTTAAAAAATAATAATATTCTCGAATGAAATCAGATTATTCATTTTAACTTTCTTAAAAATGAAAACAGTTAAACCTATCATAACAGTTTTAGAGTTGCTTTTTTTAGTTTACAAAAAATAATATGGCAGATATGGATTACTTGAATTGCAAACTGTATGTCGATGACCTACATATTTTTAAAAAAATAAACAGCAAATTAGCCATCAAGATGATTCATATCTACTTCCTAATTGCTGATTTTCATATAACTGTTATCTCAAATAAATCTTACAGTTAAGAAATGGCGTAATATATTTCCATACATGCATCTGATTCAACAGTCTGAAGATTTCCTTTCAAATAATACTTATCTGATTATGATAAAAGAAAAAATTGTTTATATTTTATTTTTATATTTAATCTCCTTTTGAAAGTACAAAGAAGTTTCTTAGCAACTCAACTCAGCAATATACTCAGAAGCACAACTGAGGCACAAATTTCCTGAGTACTGTTTTGAAGAAGGGCATTGTAAAGACAAAATGTTATAATTCTTAATGCAAGAACTCAAATTAATAATAATATGCCCCAACAATCATTATCTATGCTGTGATACAGAATACATTTGCAACAAACTAAAGAAAAAAAGATTCCTTATGTTAATTTCTTACACTCACCTTTTGAATATATTTTGAATTAATGGTTATCTCTTGGTCCATTTGCCTTAATTTTTCATCAAGAAGAATGCATTTTTTCATCTGCAATGATAATGAAAAATAATTCATTCTGTACTTTATAAAATGTAAAAAATTGCATATTTAATAGTTATGTAGAATCAAATCTGAAAATCAAATAATAAAGGAGACTTTAAAGAATTAAAAAATAGGACAAACTAACTAATCCCAGCTTAAATATGGATTTTAGAATATGATTCAAAACTTCCATATTCATATGTTAAAAATATCCAATGAAAAAAATTTGTAAAGAATGCATATATAATAATGAAATAGAATAGTTATTTTCTCTCTCCAAATATATTATATGTAACAACATTTTAGAAAAGTTAAAATTTAAATCAAAATAAATTAAATAAGGATTTAGAATAGCTGGTAATAAAAAATGGAAAATGAATCTTTAGATTAATTGAGCTCTAAATGTAGCTATTGCAAATGCATTTTAAAGGTAATTCCAGCAAGATATTTGAAATTGGACCTAAATATTTTTTAGTTTAACAGTAAAATTAAATAGAAGTATAAAAATTTGAAATTAACAATAAAAGTTACAACAGTAATTAAAACTTAAATTCTTATAGAAAAGGATATCTGAATACATGCAAGTGTCATTGAATCAATAATATTTGATTCGTAACAAGTTGCTGCTCCGCTGTCTTTAAAACTATCAAATTCTGAGGGAACAACAAATCACTAGCAGTATTTCAGAGATACTGCATCTGCTAAAATTTCCCATTAATGATGACAGTACATGATGTGCATATACACCTTTCTAAACATAAAACAGATACAAGTGATAATAATGATGAAAGCCTTAGTTTCTTAATAGTCATTCAATATGGAAATCAACAAAAATGAAGCAGTCAAACAGTCAGAAATCATTGTCTAGTTGAAATACTTCATTAATATTTGGATGATAAAAAATAAAAAAAAAAAGTAGGATCAGCCGTAAGTAATTGCCCATCTGTATATTTAAATGAAGTAAAGATGCTCAGTTCTTGTGCCAAATATTCCAAGTACTGTTGATAAAAACTACACAGGTCATCTGTGAATCAGTATGACTTTGCACAATCAGTACATTAAACCCTGAACATTACTATGTTGGTTTTGAAATATTTTTTACCGACCATTAGTTTTGTGCACTTGGAACAGATTCAAGCTACTAAATTCCAAATCTTTCATGGTCCAGTTATAACGTTCTGTGACCTCTATGTAAGATGTTGAGTGTAGCATGAAATGGAATTCTCACAAGTCTTTTTCTATACCCATATAGCAAAATAAATGCAGTAATGATATTTAACATTTACTGCACCTTTAATGCAGATGCATGATCATTTAGATGATGTCATAGCCACATCTTAATTTGAATCTTTTAAGGCCATGATCATTCAAGTTTATTATTGGCTATTGCTTAATTATTTTCTTCTCCTAATCTGAACCAGGGGTGTTTGTGGGACCCCAAAAAATCCCCTGAAACTTTTACAGACTTACTACCGACATTTTGGAGTTTCGAGAAGGGGGGGGGGAGAAATGAAAAATTACGATTATGAAGTATTGAATGACCTAATTATAAAAGTTCAATGAATTACTTTTTTTGCAAAATTAAGACCTTTGAACCCAGGTCACGTGATCGCACATCTGGTCGAACGAAGTCTCTCCCTTTTTTTTCTGCCGCGCCTACTTGCCGAAAAGAATCCAGAAGAGAATGTCCGAGAACCGGGGGAATGAGTCATAACTCGCAATAAGGAAAGAACAAAAAAGAAGTTTTTTCCCCCTTTTCACGCATTATCACTGCCTTTGGAGAAAGAAAGGAAAAGTTTTCACCACACACACTGACCTTGCGTTTTCTGCTTTCAAAGCAAACAAAATTACCCAGATCAAAATAAATAATTCATTATTATTCCTACTTCCTTTTGAACGACGATCCCCGGAATTTCCGGGTATCGAAGTTCAAAATCCCCGGAATTCCGGGGTTTCCCCGGAGCACAAACACCCCTGCTGAACAGTCTTATTTTAATTATTAAGGTATGGTGTAACGGTCTGGTTAAATTTTCTGACTGTGAAATGTGAAAAACCTTTATCATAAAGCATCTTAATGTTAAGTTTATACATCTTATAGCATTTTAACAGTAGCTTCAGAAGAGAAACATGTATTACCTGGATAACACTAATACAGAAATAAAATTGTAATGCCACAACATTTGCACATGAGCTGTCTATCAAAAATTAAAAAGACTTCAGAATGTAACAGAATATAGGTATTGGATTTGTTAAAAGTAAGATTGATTCCCCCCCCCTTCTTTACACATTATTACAGTCACAATCTTTACTGAGAAAGCAACAAACAATATTGATAAAGTTTTAAATCATTATTACAAACATCACCAATTCTGCATTTAAAAAAAAAAAAAAATTCCTCTACTCTCACCAGATGGTAATTGCTCACTGAGTGGCAAAGTTCTTTTCTTACTGTGTTGCAAGTTAACAGGGAATTGATAATTGAATAACCTTAAATAATTTAATTAATTTTCTTTAAAAACAGAAACAGACATTTATACTTTTAAAGATAATAGCCTAAGCAATAAACTATCAAATATCTTATAAAAAAAGCAATAAAACAAAATAATGCTAAATTAGATTAGCTGTGATAATCCATCAGAACTATGTTATATATATCATAAAAAAAATTTGCAGTTAAATGGTATTAACATGAATATCATTACACAGAACATATATATATATAATTGAAAATGCAATCAATAATATTGTAAGCTAAAAAGAATCTGGCCCCTTACTTCTTCTTCCAGCTGCTGGAACATACCAGGAGTGTTGTATTTTTCGGGATTGTCCTTGAAAACTACCATACCATCCTTTTGGTTAATAGAGGCAAAAATTTGCTGATCTTCAATCTACAAATTTTAATCATCATATAATATTACAGAAATATAATCCCTACATATTATTGAATTTCAATAAAAAATTTCAGTACTAAACACTACATGGTCATTGAAATTAAACTCTGAGTTAATAATAAAAAAATCAACAATAATAAAAAGCTATGATAAAATATTTCATTTTTTACAAGCATTTAAAAATTTTCTTCATACAATGTTAAAAAAATTAACACACACATACACACAATATTTTTAAGACATTATTAATAAAACTTCTTTAGTTATTACATATAAGGAAATATTAGAATTTATTTTAGCACCATTTTACCAGTATTCTCAGTTTAGTAAAAAAAAAAAAAAAAAAAAAAAAAAAAATCGCAAACAGATATGATAAAATTTGTTTCAAATTATATGGAAATAAATAAAATGTTCTTATTAATATTTGTAATGTAGCCTTTCCATCAATAGCACGGTTCATTAATTTTAAAAACATGCGAAATTTTCAGAGATAATTCGAGCTGAGAGCATAAGAAATGCTCTGCAACATTTTATTATACCTAATCAAATAGTATTGAAAATGATTGAACATATTCAAAAAGTAATTTATACATTAAAACAAAATTTAATTTTAAAAATCAATTATTCTGTACACCAAAACAGCTTTTTTTAAGCTGAAGAATTTTATGAAGCTTTCTTAACAGTTCCGAGATGTACAGACACAAATGTAATATCATTCATTAAAGATGTAATCATTAATACCCTTCAACATACTATCAATTTGAGTTACATAGATAGTAAGTGAATTTTTTGATGCCTCCATTGAAACAGGGGACTAAAATCATGAAACACCTCATACACTAGCAGGGACTTATTAATATTAGTTAATTGAAAATTATATGATCAGGTTTGCTGCTTAATTAAAGCAACAATTTAGTATTATGTAAGCATATTTTTTAAGCAGAAGCATGGCTGAAAAAAAGACACTTATGAATTTTTACTTCATTTTATTCCATCCCAGGTGGCATAACTTATGTACAAGAATAAGTGGTAAGAAATACACCAGTCCACATTGTGGCACAAAAGCAAAAGAGACCAAAATTTTTCCCTCAGTGATTTTATACACTGAGATTCAGATGGGACATTCTGATAGACTTTGACATGTGTTGATTTAGGGAAGGGAATTTAGGTATCTTTAAAAAAATGAGATAAACAAAAAGGAATTTTATCTCTTTACAAGGAGCATGAGAACTTGCAAAAGTAAACATTTTTATACAGCGCATATAGCTTTAACTAAATCAAAAAGAAGGAATTGGATCAGGAAATAAGAGACCATTTTAAAATGAAGTTAATATGGGATAAATTAAGATAAAAATTATAAAATTAAGATTTAAATGCAATCATACCATTTTTAAAACATAAAATTCTGCCTCTGTAGGTCCTGAGAGTTCCACTTTGGTAGCCATATCACTCAATGACAAGGTTAAGAAAGTCTGAAAAAAAATTATTTTCAACTCAAAAAATTGAAAAATTTAAATTAAGATAATTACAATCAAATCAAAATTTTCCATTCATGTATAACAGATTTACCATATCAAAACAGCTACTTTAAATGACATAAGTTAAGAATCAAAACAGCTTTAATAAATACGAAGAAAATTTCTACTAAATTAGCATTACCATACCTTAGTTAGCCTTTGAATATTTTTCTTGTATAGGAAAGATACACATTGCTTTACAAGCCCCATGTTGTTATCCTGTATGGAAATTAAATATATAATATTTAGTTATTATTTAATACTTTAAAAATACTAATAAGAATCAAAATCAGAATTTACGCTTTTATTACTATTACTAACTTTGAAGAAAAAAAAAATAACTCAGATAAAAAATAAAAATGTCATTGGATACATTAATAAACAGAACTAATTCATTTAATATCATTGTCATATGAAAAATATAAATGTGCATGCCTGTTATATAACATATGATGTGCTATGGCATCGTGTTTAATTTAGAGAAAATATTTTGAGTAGGAAAAAATAATAAATAAATAATCTGCCGCTCTTTAACTTCAATACTGTAAATGAGAAAAACAATATAAGTTTTCCATTAACCATCCAAACAAGCATTGATTGTACATTCAAAAAGAAATTTTTAAGTATCTCCTTGTGTTAAGAATAAAAATTTTCTAAGCATTTATTTATCAAACAGCACAATGTTCTCAAATACATATTACAGTAACGTGTGCAACTTCGTTGCAAACAGCAACAAGATATATAATTTTGATATATTTTACCTCACATAAAAATTTATATAAAATTACAAATGAGGTAAAAAAAAAACATTTTTTTAACCTCATATAAAAATTGTTGAGTATAATAAAAAATATTAATCTGAATCTTACAAAGACACTTTGAAAAAAATTTGGATTCAGCAGGGGCAACGATAACTAAAAAGTTTGGAACAGCCTGTACTAACTTTAAAAAAATAAAAAGTGCCAAATTATTTGACTAAATATATTATTAATTTTAAAGACATTACAATTAGATACAACTACTTTAATAGTGCTAAAAAATACAAACAATTTTAATATAAATAGAAAATATTGAAAAAAATTACACAAAGTATTTCAGAAAAAAAAAAAAAAAAAGGAATTCCAATAATTTAAAAATAAGAATTATATTACCAATCAAAATATAAATCAAAAAATAAAAAGTTAATAGAGACAAAAAAAAAAAACAAGAAATGCAAAACATGTTATGGATTCAAATTAGTGTGCCACAAGAGCATGAAGTAAACCTTTATAACAGCAGTTTCAGAATATACCATATGAAACAATATTTCCAGCAATAATGAAATGTAATTAAAAATAATAGAAATATGAAATCTGAGATTAACATTACAAATGAATGATGTAATCATTTTCATGTATGATATATATATTTAACTAGAATCGTTCATGCCATATAAAATTCTACAAAAATATTGAAAATAGAATTTCTTTTGACTAGAACATTCTGACTTTAAAAAAAAAAAATTAATCAAATACCAAATAGCACAGCTTATATCACAGTAAAAAGGAATTTAACATGTTATATTTACCCTAACAAATACTTCATTATGTTTATGAATGACAGCTCGAACTTCTGCGGGAGTGTTTGTGGCATAGGCTGTTGCTAAATCATGATAAGCTTGACTTAGAGGCTGAGAGAAATAAAAATCATTTTATTAAATGAAATTATACAATAAACCATAATAGTAAAGCACAAAATGTTTAAAAATTATACTCAATCATAAATAATATACCTTAATAAACCTTCCTACAACATGAGATGTAAATTTTGGAAGATTTGGAATCTAGAATGAAATGGAAACAAAATATTAGAGAAAGATATTAAATAATAAATTCTATCAAAATTTATACCTAAAAACTAAATACACACCTTTCCATATAATATTAAGGACACAAGGATGTATTTCTTGTAAGCTTCTAACATGATGTGACTCACAGCCATACTAGGAGTTGTGATGGCCTAGAAAGAGTAATTTTTATATTAAATGAAAAAATACTTCTCACAAAACAAATGATAGTAAAATAAGCAAAAATAATTACGATTTAATATTTTTTTAAAAATTACATGTATACAAGCACTAAAGTAAACATTTAATGTAATGCTGAGGATTATAAAATGTCACAATTTTTAACTAATTCATTTTTACAAACAAGAATAACATTGACATCCTTAATTTCATAAATGTTTAAATATGTTATTACTTTCAATATAACTTAACTTAATTAGAAAAACATCCATAAAAATATTTCTTAGCAATCCGTTTTACATAAAAGAACCTAGTTTTATTCCCAGCTACCAGCATAGGGAATAACCAGTAAGAAATATGAAAAACAAAACTTTAATATGAAAATATGGCTTAATATATAAATTAGTAAAAATTCTATTAAAAATTTCAGATTATTTTCAATTTGTGGTTTTAATTAATTTAAGTCCTGATTAATATAAAAAGTAGATATTTCAATATAGAATGGAATCAATAAAGAGGTGTCGAATTTTCTCAAAGTAGTTATGGAAAACCTGTTATAGAAGTTAGTCATTCATAAGGTCTGAATGCTTCATTTTGAGAATAACCAATAATTTTTGAATAGAAAGTATATATTTAAAAAAATAGCTTGTTATTATTTCAATAAAAAAAAATGCCAAATGCTAATACATTCAAATAATATATAACAAACTCATTTTAAAGTCTCCAAGAATATTTACTGATCAAAAGAATACAATGAAATATGAATTGCCAATACAGATTTTGTATCTAAAAAAACCTAAAAGTTCAATATCTCCATTGTTTTTTATGACAAAAAGGGCTAAAAAAAATACTTACAACTTCATAAAAGTAGAGAGCTCTATCATAATTCTTCAAACTGGTATAAATCATTCCACCATAATAATAATACAGGAGGAAAGACTTGGTTTCAAAGGCTCCTCTCTGCAGAAGAATACAAAAAGCCCATAAATTTGTATATAAGAGGTGGCATCATTTAAAATTCAGTACTAAATACTAAAAATAAAAATACTAAAAATTATACTAAAATTTATACTAATTATTATACATTATACTAAAAATACAAATGCATTAAAATTATAAAAAATTACTGTTTTTATTAAATAAAAATTAGCCAACAGAAAATGTACCTGTAACAGGATAAACTTAAAAAGATTGAAACTTCAATTTCAAAACTTTTCAATATTATATACTTAATACTCGAATCATTGATTAAAATATTATAATTTAATTAATAATTTAAAAAATTAAATTCTCTAAATTCTGTTCTTACAAACAAGGATAGATAGGGCTAATAGAAAAAAAAATGAGATTTTAAACAGATATAGCTTTATAATGCCTCTCCAAAACATCTTTGAAATATTCTATATGCAACTGAAAAAACCAGCTGAACTAGAAATAATTTCATGAATATATACTGCCAACAATGGCCAACCAGCATTCAAATACATTGTTTTGAGTGTACGATTCAATCAAGTTTATATTTAAAATAAAAAGAAAGTTTACAATAAGTCTTTCATGCATTTTTTACCTTTAGTCATAATATTCTATAAGCATTACTATTTACTTTTACCGAAAAATTAAAACTAATTTGGAAAGTTGAAGTTTTATAGTTATTTCTAAACACAGATGCTTAAAAAGTAAACTACTGCTATTATATATGGAAAGTAGAGTACATAACTGTCACAATTTCTAAAACAGTATTATGTACTAATTTATATTCTGTTTCCCCAAAATAACATAATAAACAAACAGGTAATTCAAATTTTATTTTCATACAAAGGCTGCATAAAAACTTGCAAACTAAGTTACCTTCACAGTAATATTCAAATATTTATACAATTCTAAAACAAGGTATCTTCAATTATAATTATCAAATATATATAAGATTAATAAAATGAAATCAACATTAATATGGCAATGCACCACTTCCAATACTTTTAAGATTATTTCTAATAAAAATTCCAGAAAATTTCTATTTTTAAACCAATGATGAAATAAGAGTTTAATTGTCTTGAAACTTGCATCATTTGAACATATCTTAGTTGTTTTACAAAAGGTTAGACATTGCCTGAATACTGAATTTCAGACTAGTATATATTAATATTTGCATTTCTTTAATATTTTATTTTTATATTTTCCCATTTGATTTAAGATAAATATTAATAGTAATATTTTTTAATACTAATATTAAAGTAAATTAGGTTTCAAGTGAATAAGTAAATATTTCTTTGGAAATCTACCCGAGTAATGGGTAAATGTCCCAAATTTGGGTATTTTGCAGAAAATAAAAGTATAAATAAAAGTATTCTGAAAGGTGAACAAGTTATTAATTTTTATCTGTAGCAAAGTCTATTTTTTCAATGTTCACTATACAATATTCTAGAAGTTAAATAGAAAAATTATTTTTTCTTATTTGAATTGAACTCTATAATATTAATGAAATAATAATTTTTTTGATATATTAAAATTATGGTGAAAAACATTATTTACATTTTGGCACCAATAAGCAATTTAGAGAATGTTTGCTTAAAACGGCTTTCGATGTCTTCTTTACATAAAACTGAAGCTCAATAACTTTAAGAAAAAGGAGGAATTCAGTATTGGTCCATCTTACAGATTTTAAATCCAATAGTACAAAGTGACAATTTAAAACTAACTTGTATTTTAACTTTCATTTACAGTATTCAGCTAAAGATAGATCTTGTCCATTACAGGGAAAAGATGAATATTATGGGAAGGATTAGTGAGTATGAGATCATTATAATAAAACTGAAGTTTGAGTGGCAACAGTATTACAGCTGAAGTAGCTTTGCTTATTTTATGAGCACTCAATATTTCAGAAGGAATTGCATTCAGTTACTTGCACAATAATAAAGAAAGTTAACATCTGAAACAGCAATTAAACTCGCATATCACATTAATGATAGTTAACTACACAGAGTTGTGTAAACAAAATGAAAAAAAAAAAAATTATGGTGAATGAAGAAAAGACCACACAAGAAAAAAAATGTACAATCATTTATAAGTGAAGAAGTAGAAACATTAGAAACACAATTTGTGCCATTTCTTAATAAAATATCAAAATCATATTAATATTTTAACTTCAATCTGGGAATTCAAAAAGATTTATAAACAATTAATCTTTCACATTAAGTTCTCAATATCGGCTCTATCAATTTAAAACCAAATTCAAAGTTTTATTTCATTAAGATTAAATTGTTTTTTAAATATTAAACATATTATTACTCATCAAGAAGTTGATATTTAAATCAAGTATTTTGTGTAAAATCCATAATGTAGTATTGTGTTTAAGTTTCAATTTCCATGTTTTTTTTATTATAAAGTTATAAAAAGTTTGCATGTTTTATAATTTTTTTCCTTTTTTCCTACCTTATACTAAATACTATGTAAGCATAAATATAGCAATATCACATTACATATTAGTGCATGTATTTATATGAATGGATTATTTTCAAAATAAATACTCGAATAAACACTTGTTTTGAATATTACTTAAAAATTTATGTATATTCTTTATTACTACTATCAGTCAGATTCACTTTTTAAAATTTAATTTTTTTGGCTAAAACTTAATTAAATAAAACTATTTTTCAAAATTAAAAATTCAGATATGCATTAAAAATACAAATCAGCAACTTTCTAC
This sequence comes from Argiope bruennichi, assembly GCF_947563725.1. Taxonomy (NCBI): domain Eukaryota; kingdom Metazoa; phylum Arthropoda; class Arachnida; order Araneae; family Araneidae; genus Argiope; species Argiope bruennichi. Next base: position 50,520,409 of record NC_079154.1, on the reverse strand, counting down.
AACACAGAAATAAATTTAAATATGAAATTAGATTTTATAATAAACAAAAGCGGCTACTTCAACCCACCCAAAGGAAAGAGAATTTTGAATGATTGGTATGCACAAGTGGGAATAAAAGTCGAATCCTAAGGGCCATCACCAGGCACAATAGAATCCTTTTAAAAAGAGATATGTTCCATCATTAATGAGATAGACAACCCCACGCCATTTCTTTACCTGCCAGGGTGGTGAGATTTTATTATATGAAAATTATTTATCAATAGATGATTTATTATAAAAAAATACTTTCATACCTGTTAAAAATATTTATACTTAACTGAAAATATTTTGATAGCAATTAAAAGGAGGAAAAATAAAAACTGAAATTCACTTTACCTCTTTATTGATGTCTGTTATGTCTGTGTCTAAAAAGGGTAATGCAGGTTTCATACATTTTGCCAACAAACATAGCTGTAAGATAAAAGATGAAATTTGATTGTTATCATAAAACTATTTTTAATAAATCAAAATTAATACTTCTTCCAATCAAATAAAAATAAATTAAGGAAAATTATTTCTAGTAACAAGGCAGTAAAATCATTGTTGAACAATATTGAACAATCCACAGACAAATCTTGGGAGTTTTTCTGTAACAAACTTTATGTAAATATTTTTTAAATGAGCAAAATTTCTTAATCACTATTTTTAAACAATTTATTTTTAAACAATTTAAAATGAAATACATACAAAATGCACAAATGCAAACAAATGAGAAAAAAAAAATTATGTAATGATGAAAAACAACTATTTTTAATAAGTAATATTTCTGCAATAGAATAAAAAATATCCCATTTATAGGACCATTAATATTTATTTTTATAGTTAAAATGTAATTATGTTACATTTTTTTATCTATCTAACAGGCAAATATGCATTCCTAAACTCATAAACAATTTTTACCAACCCTTAATCATACTTTGAAATCGTATTTTGAGATGTTGAAATTTAAAACTTAAAAAAAAATAATAACGAAGAAATAAGATTTAATGTTTGTTTTCTTTTCTTTTATTTAAAAATTTTTTAATGATACTAATAAAAAAGTTTTTTTAAATGATTTTCAAATATGATTTCAAAATTTTTCAAAGAAACTGATTCAGAATTTCATTTTACTTCATATTTGCATCTTATTGTTTTTAAGACAATTTAAAAGAAATTTCTTGAAAAAATTCCTGCTTTAAATATTAAGTTGGATTTTAATTGGTTAAATTAGCAATGGAACAAGAATGAAAGAAAAAAAATAATTTGATTTTTGTCAACTTCAAATAATTATTTTAGTATGTTTTTACCTGACATAAACATGCATGGATGGATGTCAATTGTGATGGAAAAAGTTGAATTTTTTGGATAGCTTTAATAAGGATGGGAATGCCACGTATGTACTGAAAAAAAGAGAGAGAGAGAGAGAGATCTATTAATTATTTGGACAAGGAAAAACATGTAACATAAAATTTGTACTTTCTTATAAATTTAATAAAACAGAAGCTCTATTTCACCAAAATTGGAAACTCACCAACAGTTATTTAAAAATATTTTATAGTAACAGATTTCAGTAGTAAAGTTTATTTTAAATTATCTTCAGGGTATTAGATAAAATGAGTCTCTAATTTAAAAATAAATGTTACTTAAAACTTTACTTTTATTATTACTTAGAAATCAAAATTATGGATTGCCATTCTAAGATAATTACAAATTGGTCATTATTTGGTTTCTAAAATAACATGAACTCCTCAACTCAGTAAATATAATTTTAACCCACGAAGATATCCATTAGACTTGTGAAGCCCAAAGAGTTTAAAAATTTAACACACACAAAAAAAAAAAAAAAAAAAAAAAAAAAAATTCAGCAAAGACCTTCAGTTTTATTGTAGCTGTATCCAAAGTCATTTGGAAACTTATTATGGGAATTTATTCCATTTCTTTGTTTCAAAAAGCAGACGTCCGGGCCTATGAAGTCTCGTGCACATGTTCATATTTCAATATATTTCTAAGAAGAATACTAGAAAATTTTATTTAATTTCAGACTATAATTTCTTTTTTAAAACCAATAAATAATAATTTCAATTTAAGTCTTAGATTTTTGAATTTTTATAGATGAATAATTTTTCAGATTTTTTTAAAAATTTCATGCATAAATAATCTTAAGATGAAATTTTAAAAAAGGCCTTTACCTGAAAACTATTTTGCTGCATTTAATATAATGTTCTTTTATGCAACTAATGTTTTCTGTAGCATAAAAATAATTTTCTAGAAGTTTGGCTAAGGGGAAAAAATTCATCAAGCAGCAAAAATTAATATGTGCCTTCGAATAAGTATAAATGCACAGTCTTCATAGGTAAAAAAAAAATTTTTTTTATCTAAGGTATTCAGGAAAAGATGATTAATATATCATTACAATATTCTATTAAACATTATGGAAAATTTCTCAAAATTCATTCAAATCTACAACATAGTGGTTATAAATTATGAAAAGTAAAAATTTACAATGGAAAAAATATTGTAAAAAATCAACAACAAAAAACGCCTCCGAAGAGGAAATTAAAAAGTTCTTTACCTGCTGCCTTTCAACAAGACACATTGTGAACAACTGGCAAAGGCGACCAACTAAAAAAATTGATAAAAGGTATTCAATTTTACACATTCAAAATAAGATTATCTTACATGAAACCACAAACAAATCTTATAATATAAAATCAAAGGATCTAATCTTTTGCAATGAATATAAACTTTAGTATTTTTTAAAGTTATTTTTAAATTCAAACTTTAATACAATATACTATGATTTTATTTAAATTTATCAATAATATATGTCCCTTATTCAATTATGTACTTGAATATAAATAAAATATATTGAAATTTATTGAATATTTCAGCATCATATGATATAAACATGTATATGATTTACAAAGGAATTGAGGAACATTTAAAAGGATTATTTTTTACTAAATAAAAATATTTAATATAAATGATCCTATTAATAATCAATATTAATTTTCTATCAGGATGGCTATTAACTTCCAATTTCATGATGACTCTTTTTAAATATTCATAAATATAAAAAAAAAAAAAATTTCAATTTTTAAACACACACATAAATAAAAATATTTCAAAAAACAAAGATGTAATTTTCTAAGTGGAAATCAGAATAAATATAAAATTTAGAAAAAAGCAAACATAATTCACAAAGATGCCAATAAAATAAATTTAAAAAAAAACAATGACATTTTGGCTCAAAAATTAATAAAATTCTTACTCAAAATCAATTGATGAGAATATCAAGTACTTTTAAAAAGCAAAATTTTTTATCGCAGTTTTTAAAAATTAATTCTGAATTCCATAATCAAAATGCATAACACAAACATTATGCAAACTTACACATGTCTGGAGCAAACCTAACTTGTTCGCCATTGCAATTGTTTATGAATTCTTGAACCCGAAAAAACTGAGCATCAAAATCTGGCACAACAGGAAGACTTAACTTTACACATCTGAAAGCAATGTGCACCAAAACTTAGTAAATAGAATATGGAATAAGTAAATATTTTCCAAATCAGCAACATTACAATGATGCAAATATTTAATATAAAAAATAAAAGAAAACATGGTTAGTCTTCCTTTTTTACTGTTCTCTGAATCGTGCATCATAAGAACAATAAAAATTCTTATTATTAGAGAGATTAAACAGCTAAAAGTTTCTAAATTTTAATTACTTATCTTTATAAGCTGATTTTTTTTTAAATAATCAAAATGGATAGTAATGACAATGTTTAAATTAAATTGTGTATATAACACATTATTAGAAAACATAATCCAGTTTTCTATAAATGATGATTCTTTTCTTTGTGAAACAAGACTTTAAAAAAAACTCACAGACTAAAATAAATTATTTTTATTAGTTGTTCGTAACAAGCTCATTGAGCAAATGTTAGCATAACCTTTACAATTACTATAGTATGTACTTTATATTTACTACAATGGAAACAAAAGTACTTTATCTAAATTCTCATGGGGGAGGGGGCAACTTTTCATTTCCACATAAGTAAGGCAAAACAAAAGTAAGTACTCAAAAAAAAGTTTCACAAAAGTCAGTACAGGAAAATTCAAGAGTACTATTAAATTATAAGAAATATCATTTCATAAAAATTAAACTAGATTTATATAGAATTATGTGCCTGCATAATTGGAAGTAACAAATTAAATTTTATAATAGCAAAGAGGAAGCATTTCTTCTTAATATGAGATTGAAAATTAAATTTCAACAGTTCAGATTAAGAAGATTGGATTAATAAAAAAAAGTGAAGAATCTAAACAAGTACATGATTTAAGAGAAAAGAAATATCTTCTGAAATCTTAACTACGATACATAGTTTTAATCTGTTGTTAAAAATGGGACAAAGAAAAACAATGGACAACTATGTGACTTCCTGAAAATAATTACAACCTAATATAACAAAGCTCTTTTTTAAAAATAGACAGTATTTACAAAAATTAAATAGGATAAATTAGAATAATTAAATAGTCTAAATTTGAATTAATATTTGTTTGATATGATGACCCCTTTCCAGAGAGTTTTTAAATCATTTTTTAATATAATACTTGTGGTATCCAAGCTAACTTCAAAGCTCTGCAGGACAGTACAAGTTAGTTTTGAAAGCAGTGAGTAATTCTCTGCTTACTCCTAATAGTTTATTAGTATAATCTGAATAGAGAATTAATAGTTTATTTCTCTTAATTACTGAGAAACTGAAAATCTTGTATAAAAAAATTATTAAAATAAAATTTTTACCAATAAAAAAAAGTTTTTTTTTATTTTTATTTTTTTTAAGGCTACAAAATGTCAGTTATCAATGAGATACAACCAGAATCATTCCCTGCAGTTAAGGTCACAGTAAATAGATAAATAATATCAAACAACTACTTTCAAGTGCAGTTATTAAAAATGGCAATTAAAACAAACCTTTACACGAATACATTATTGCCAAATAAAACAGAAAATGAAAATTATAATTCTTTCCTATTTAAATTAATGAAATTTCAAAATTACATATAATTACAGTTGTATATATTTCTAGACTTAAAAAAAAATTTAAATGTTACATAAATGTTTAAATTAAAAGTAATGCGATTGATTTATATACATATGGTTTATGAAATGTTTTATTTATATAACATGATAATAAAAGCATGATCTTAATATTTTTAACCTACAAAATAATCAAATTTAAAATTATTTTCTGAATAAATAACATTATAAGTACATCAGATGATAATACAAGAATATAAATGAAATCTATTTTTCAATATATATACTGCATCACATTATACAATGTCAAAGTACCAGTTTCGTGGCAAATATAAATATATAAAACAAAATTGTAAAATTCTGAAATAGTAGATAAATGTAATTTCATTAGATAATATTGAACAATTCCAATGCAGTGAAAGAAACTTACAACACAGCTAATACACCAATTGAATGTTCCTGGATATCTAGAGTTTCCAACACATCATCCAAAAGATTAGAATTTTTCAGTAATAGCGATGAACTTTTTGAAACGAAATCATGAAGTGGTTCAAAAGTCACTGCAAAATAAAAGTACTATGACTATTAAACCATTTCATTAGATATTGACAGAAGCTGCGGTGAAAAAAGAAACAAAATATTCAAATGACAATAATTATTATTTACAAATAATATCATAATTTTTTATTTCCTTTAACCAAAATAAAAATAAGATCAAAAGGAATTCCATTACAAAAATTTGCAAATCGGGTGAAAGGAGACAAGTGTTACTTCATTGTCTCACTCATCAAGTCCATAAAAATTCGAAGTAGTTAAAATAGTTTACCAATAAAAATTTTTAAAAAATCATACCAGGAAAAGATAAACTGCGAACTTTAACAATAAATTGTTCCAGCGGCGTCGCCATACTTTCGGATTACTCTGCCTCAAAACAAAACAAAATCAAAATTGCAGGTAATGCTAAGAGACAGCCATTGCCAAAAATTACAAATGTAATTCAAATGGTAGCCTTCACATGCATAATTTTAGTAGGTGGAAAATGAATAGAAATTTTCATTAATTTTCTATATACTTAATAAAAAATCTTATAAGCAAATTAAAATCAAAACTTTAATTTTTAGATATTCTTTTGCCTTTTGAAAATATATTACTTGCTGAATATTTATTCCAATGCTACATCTGGCAAAGATGCAAAAAAAAAACAATAACGAATCAGATTAAACTTTTTTTCTTGTTGTTGACATATGATCAAAAGTTGTCTTTCGTTGTTTGCAAAACAAAGCTTTTACTTAAAATATGGATGAATATGATGCCTCAGATAGGTAAAACAGATTGTTTCTAGAAGTTTTGATTGTTACTGCATTTATATGCGATTTGTTTCTTCCCATATGTGTAATGATTCTCTGTCCGTGATGTTTTGTCCTTAAAACGTCCGTAGTTAGTTATGCTCGTGTGTTAACCATTAGTAGCAAATAATATTTTCTATTTCCATTAAAAATATTCGTGAACTATTTGAATAAATTTTTCTAAGCAAAATCAAAGTTTTTTTTAATTTATTAATTGAATTTTGATATCTAAACTCATAAAGAATATCGTACAATGTTAAAGTAATGTTTAGCACCCCTCAACAGTTATAAATTAATTGTGACAGTTTGACTAAAATTAAAATCTTATGTTTCCCAATCATTTTATATCTGACTTTATATTTTTTGAAACTGCATTATTCAGTGATGATAATAACATCGACGAAATTGTATGCGTTCTTAGACACCATAAAGCTTTTATACTTGCTTCATCAGTAAATGAAATTATGTTATCGTTTATGAAGTGAAACTTCTTCTTTTTTACGCCTAAAAAGTGCATTCTCATAAAATAATTGACTTGCTCCCATTTGATTTGTAAAAAGAAAATGCCCTTTTTTAGTTCATATATCCTTTCAAAGTATGTTTCATTCTTGTTTTTACTATTTTTTACTTAGACTTCTTAGCATGTAAACTTTAGCATTCTTCAGAGAGGCTGATTAATATAATTTTTGAAATAATTGCAAACTTATGAAGCATTATTATTTTCTTTTAATTAATGTGTTCATAAATTTTAAGCTCTGTCTCTCTCTCTCTCCATTTGATAATCATAATTTTAGAAATGTAAATTGAATTGGAAATTGTTACTATTCCATTAGTGAACCAGCAGTTGTTTATATTGTCTTAAGATACTATAGCTAAATGAATGGAAAATTTAAAGATGCATTTTTCTTGGACTTCCTAAGAAAAATTATTTTATATGTATGCAACATTAAAAAAATTATTTTTTGTGTTGTTTTAAGAACAGTATCAGTTTTTATATTTATTTGTTTTTATTACAGTATATCATTTAATATGTATGCTACATATTTAAAAAAATTGATTATTTTGTTATAAGAGCAGTATTACTTTTTATATTTATTTGTTTTTACTAAAGTATAATTTTGTGCCTTGGTAAATATATATATATCCAAATTTATTAGTTTTGAACTATTATTTTCTGCTGTTTCAAAACATTGAACATAGTAATAAAAAAAAAAAAAATGAGGCCCAATTGTTTCACTGTGAAGATAATTTAAGAAAAAATTTAAAAAATTGCCTTTTTGTATCTTGCTTTTTTATAAGCATTTGTTGTTTCCTTTCAGAGACATCTTAAAGAATTTGGACTTGGCAATCATTCGAGAGATTTATGATGGAGAAAATGCACATGAAGCCTTTGAAAATGAATTGGAAAGAGCTCTGGAAACTAAAAACACATATATTGTCATAGAACCTACCAAACTTGGAGAAGAAACTGCCCGTTGGATCTCGGTTGGAAATGGTCTTCACAAAACTGCAGTTCTCACTGGTTTTGGCTCCATTCTTTCAAGCTTAGTGTGGCCAGATAAAATATACATCAGCTTTCCTTTGAGTGGAATTAGCTTTTTTTGCGCTGGATTGTATGCTGTCTCATGGCAAAGTGATCCTTGTTGTAAATACCAAGTAGAAACTGATCCTAGGAATATTGAAAAGATGCCACTGGCAGCACTAACTTCTTCATCATCTCCTGTAGTTTTGGTACGAAAAGATGACACCCGCAGGATAGTGTTACATACTGCTATAACATTGCTAGCTGTTGCATTCTGTGCATTTAGAATATATAAATCTTTTAAAGCAGTGTAGTAATATATTTTTTAACCAAACAATTTCAACTACTAGTAGTCTATTTTGAAGTTTTATGGATTAATAACAAAAGAATCTAAACTCATATGTGATGATAAAACTATAAATTATGACAAAGAAACTTGGAGATTAATACATATATATATACTGTCCAAAGATGATGTTTTAGATCTTCATGCAGACGATGTACATCTTTTATGAATGTACTATGCATTTATTTTGTTCACTTAATTTTCTTTTGACAAACTTGTAACTGCAGTTATAAAAATGTGCAAAATAATACAGAATATTGTTTTGTTTTGAAATTAAAAATAAAATTCTTTAATTAAGTTGACAAGTTTTGAATTAAATATTAGTAATGCATTAAATTCATGATAATAATTAATTTGAATTTGTAGTTCCTATAATTTATATTTTAATAATGTATACAGAATTATATTAAAAATGACATTTTATTCTACAGTTTCTTTCTGTTTTTTTTTTTGAAGTGTTTTTTGTGACAGAGTTTAATCAGACTCTAATTTGATATGTTTTGATTGAAATGCATTTTTGAAATATTTTATAAGCTTGAATCTTCATAGTAAGATACCATAATTTTACTGTAACTATGTTTAAATAGTTTTTGACTTGTAATTAAAAGCTCAAAAATAAATGAAGTATTAAAGCGTTTTTTATTTGTATTGTTACCAATGATATTTACTGATTGATATTCTAAAACGTTGAAATAATTTCCTCTCATTAAATTTTTAATATATTGTGTGTGTCTCATTTGTTGACCTGGTGGTAGAGTTCCTGTTTTAAAATGAAAGGTCTTGAGTTTGAGACCTCCTTCCATCAGAATTCCTTCATGTACAATAAATTCACAGAATTAAAAGTTTTTAAGCTGGTAAGGTATTAATATCTGATGAATTGATCCTGCAGTAGAGCATATTGTTTTAAAATAGAACACTAACTAAACTAAACTTTCTCATTTGCCCATTAAAATAGTATTGTGTAAAGCATCTTAAAAATACTTTGAAAAATTTAAATAAAAAGCATTTTTAGCACAATGTGATATTTATTTAAATTTTTTTCAATAATAAATGTTTAAATCGATCCAAAATAAAATTCTAGTCTAATATATAGATAAATTATTTTAGTATGATGGTTGTTCTCTCTCTTTTCCTTTCCATTGTATCAATTTGTTTGCTGTTGTAAATCAATAATTAAATACATTTCTTGGAGAAATTTTTTTTTTTCGTTATTAGCATTTTACTGTCTTTAAAACTGAAGTTTTATTTGTAATCAGTGTGTTCATTTGAATTCATTGTTTTTCTTCGTGCACCAAAAAATTTGTTTAATTTTATAGTAATTTGACATTTTTAATTTTCTTGCATAGAATGAATATAAGTACATGAAATAGGTATATTTTGAAAAAAAATAATTGTATATTATTTTTCTAAAATATTTGCATGAGTATGCTAGTGTAATCCATTTGACTGTTTAAATGTGTACTAATTTAGCCCTTTAATTTTCTATGCCTAATGATAACTCTGATTAATGTAAATGCTTTTTTTCTTTTTGAATATTTCTGCATGCTTACAAAATTATCACCAACAATTTTCTTTGAATTAATTCGCATATCATGTAACATCTAATTTATGTTGTTTTGGATTGTGCAGTGATACCATGTCCTTTTTCCTTTATCTAACTCACAATCGATTTTAAAATATTTGCCCAACTTATTTTGATAAATATCAAATAAAAATAAATTTATGCATTTAGAAACATGTTCTGTATTAAAAAAAAAAAAAAAAAAAAAATAGCTCTGAAATGCAAGTTCAAAGTAGAATGTGAGATGAGATACCTTTTGCTTTAACATTAATATGAATTTAAAAAGATGGCTCCATAGTAATTGTACATTTGTAACAGCTGGTATGTTTCAGCTGTCGTGTCCCATGCAAAAGAATATCAGTAATTGGGGCATAAGGAAACAAACTTCAAAATCCATTGCTTTCTGTAAAGTTTTATAAAAGGAAGAAAAGAATCCGGAACATTGTGCATTTAATTGAAATTGGAGTCATTAGGCACAACTACATGCAATTATAAATAGCATTTCAATTATGAACCCAAAAGGTTGCAATTGCTTTGATTGCATAATCCAGTTTAAATATTCATACAATAGCATAAAACTTTGTTCATCTACATTTTCAATAGGATTAAAATCAAATTTTCGGACTCAACTCATCAACATGCACATCAAAAAAGCTATTGTGTGTGCCATCTGCTGTCTAGATGTGAATTAGATATCCTCAAAAGCAAAATTTACTTTTTTCTAACTCGTGCCACAATAAGAAGAAAGTTCATTTATTTTGCATATTAAAATACATGTTTATATGTGCAATTCTCATTTCCAGTCCTCTTTCTCCATGTGTCTTGAAACTGAGTATATATGGGTAAGAAAATGCTCTCTGACATATCAAAGAGTTTACTGGATTTTAAAGGGGCACTGTACCTGTTTCAATATTAGAGTTGCAAATGAATTTTACATTATATTTAGCACATGCTACACAATATAAACTAACAAAGATGCGATAATTTGTGAACTGATAATATTATCAGATGATAAAGCCAATTCCAAACCATTTTATTGTTTTCATGTACACGAAATAAACAAAGAGAAAATATTGTAATCTTCAAAAAATTCGAGATTTCGACCACTTTCTATATTCCAGAACTCTCCAAGTCCTAAAAACATATTTTTAGAATTATATGTATATGAGCACTATAACTCTATAAACGTCTTTGAGCTAGACGGATTAAATTTGACATATGGCCATTACAGCAAATTTGTATATTTCTATCAAATTTGAAGTATGAAGCTCAAAGCCATTCATGTATTAGACCAATGAAGTAGAAAACAGTTGAAAGTGTTTTTCCAATGCAGTGACATTTTCTATCAGAAATGTCGATGAAAGACACAAATCTTGCCTATCCCTGTGTTTATTCAACATCAAAAATCTTCACTGCAATTAGGCGCTATCCATAGCGGATTTCATCAAATCCTTTAAAGAATATTTTGACTAATTCAAACTACGTCTATTATCATTTGTAGATGTCCGTGTTCCAGATGAAAATAATTAACTTACAGTCATCAGTTCAGTTTGTCAACTCAAAATAAATATTCAATTTTAATTAATCAGAATTTTTTTTTACATGTTAAAATTATATGATAATTTAAAAAAAAACAACTTCAAAATGCTTTAAAAGATCATCCTGGATCAACAAATTTGGTATTAATTACTTCTTGGGTAATAAATAATTGTTCCCTAAGATGAAATTTCAGAAAATTTTAATTAATTAATTTTTTATTAAAAGTTAATTAAACTTTTAATATTTTTCCTTAACATTTGTGCACAAAAACCGTTTTTGCGCCATTTTAAAAAGTAAAAAAAAAGCTTAGAACCTTTATTTCGAAACATCGAAGCACGATAATATTTTGGAATCGGATCGTCTGTTTCTATTATAATTTTAAACGTTTACTCTTAATTATATCAATTATTATGCCCGTGCGCACACACACACAATTATTTAATATCATAGTCAACAAAGTACTTGTGTATCATCGTGAATACTAAAACAATGAAAAGTACTGTAAAAAATGTACTTAAAAATAGTTTATTAATTAATTTATTAAAATTAGAGAAAAAAATTATATGATAAGAAAACTGATATAATTGATAAGCTAATTTTAAATGGCATAAAAATGATTTTTGGAGGATGATATGCTTAGAAGGTTTTTGAAAAAGCCTTAAAATTACAATAAATTTGTAGTTAAAATTTTGGTAGACCCTTTCGTAGTTAGTACTTATCATCCAACAAGTAAATATCTGCAAAGTATGGTAGCCTCAGGACCCTGTAAAATATTGAGACAGGTTCATCATCATATTTCATCATGCATATCATTATTTACAGATAATATGCCAACCTATAAATATTATCACGTTAAAGGTTGCCTTTTTAATTATGTCTATTTTATTTCCATGCGATTTTTCTCTTTCATTTTCATAATTTTTACAAAAATATTTCATTTGCACCAATATTCTTCATTGCTTTAATAATTGCGTTGATACACACTAGTATCGCAATGATATGATACATATTTTCGCGAACATATTATTAGGATAATTAAAAGTAAATAGTTAAAATAATATTAAGATATGCGAATCAATCCCAAAACGTTAATATTTATGATATTTTAGATTAGATATTAGAATCATTTTTAATTATTGTTATTGTCTTGTATGTTGCACAAAGAGAAAGAATTGTAATCGACAAAAAATTCTAACGTTTGCATTTTGACGAATCTGCGCCTTTCTCACCTCCCTGAGTGGGGGGGGGGTGATGCATTTTTGGAATTATGTCTGTTTTTCCGTCTGTTATAACTCAAAAACTCTTTGAGTTAAACCGATGAAATTTGATATATAAATTTATCGCTACATTTGCAGATGTCTTACCAAATTTCGGATGAAATTCATTCAAAGGAAATTTGTTTGATTGCCCGAGTATAAGTAAATGCAATAACTACAAAATATAAAGAATAAAATTTAGTATATAGGTTTGGCATCACTAATAAATCTGTCAAAAGTTTGGACATCTGTCGGTTTGTAGTTTCATATGGATGTAAACGCAATAACTCACAGACGTAATGATTTAAATAAATTCTATTTGGTCAATGAGTGACTAAAATTGTAATTGCATATAAAATTTTGATTTCTATCAATCAAAAATAAATAAATAAATAAACGTCCACAATAGAAATCTGATTTTCGGGTACTTGTGTATTAAGCGCGTATCAGACATTAAACGCCAAAGATCACACGACAGATTGAGTAAAAATGCTAGATTCACGCCAAATATCAATATTTTTTCATTATTAATCGCCCATGTCATGCAAGGAATTCGCGGATTTAACAAATGTTCGTAATTTTATGAGTGTGTCTGTGTGTGGGTGGGTGGGGAGGGGTAATAAGATTTCATTGGAATGTATGCGAGAGAGTTTTAGGGAAATTCATTCCCGTCGGGGTTTTTTTTTTCCCTCTCTACTTCAATTCATAAGTGCATCTAATATTGGGGTTTAATACCTTATAATATATTTATCATTATATACAAGGAACAAATATTCGTATCTGTGTAGATATTCGCAACCGAGATAGTGGAATTGTTGCATAGATCTATTTCTTTTCAACGTATGCATTAAAAATAAATAGAGAATGATAAGCAATGAGAAAAACAATGATTATTTATAATCTTATCACGATAAATAAATAAATAACGCATATTATTTCTGCCTGAGTCGCAAAATGAAAGAAGGATTTAATTTTTTTTTTTTTTTTTTATTTTTTTTTTTTTTTATTACTTTGGAAGGAAACAAAGTTTGTCATGTTTTAAAGTATGAAATCCTCATATATGGAACAATCTATTAAGCCAGAATTCTAATACATTTGAATGATAATGCAAAATATTAGCTACTTCTTGAAACAATTTAAAATATAAACTTTAAAAAATCTCCAAAAAAAAAAAGTATACATTAGTTACATGATTTCATGATAATTAAATTGTAAATTAGAAATGCTACAAATGCTTGAAGTTTATAAATTTTCATTACAATACCAGTCAGAAATGGTATAAGACTCGAATTCTTCTTTAATCAGATCTTTTTCCACATTTCACTCTATATGAATTATCATTTGTCATTTGAAGAATAAAATGAAAGGCTTAATAATGGGAAGTAACACGATATTCTAGAAGGCCGCTTTACCTGTTGAAAAGTGAGCATGTAATTTCATCAAGTAGCAGCCTCTAAAGAAAGGTCAGCCTTGACCTTGAGATCAAATGTTGCATTTTTTTCCTCCTTAGGTGAAACTCAAGGTTACAAAAAGCATTTAAGGTATCATAAACTGTAAGACAGTGAAATGAAAGAGAAAATATTCTGAATAAAATTGATTATAATATTACATAAAGTATATTTTTTTCCAACTGTTTCAATTCTTGGATCCAGTAAAATGCGCACAATTTTTGTAATTCGAATATCTTTGAAAAGGCAAATCTAATTGAATGTACAGATATAAATAAGATAGAAAAGATAAAGAGATATAATAATTTAAATATACTTATTTTTATTTTTAGAATTTACGTATGTCATTAGATACAAAAGAATGGCAAAAATTTTAATAAATGATATAAAATGTTTAATTCTTGTATACGTATGTATTACGAGTGCAAATATCCGAATACGTAGATAGACAATTGCCAGGCATTGGATTATTAAATTCAATATTAAAAGTTAAAGTAAAATTAATTACTTATCGCTATTAATAATAAAGATGAATGTCTGTGTAAGTCAACCATCTAACTCTCCGACCCGCCACGAAGGCACACGGATTTAAACCAAAAAACTGAATGACCGGACCGCCGCAACAGCAACATTGACGGGAACTGTGGTTGAGTCCTAAGGGCCGTCACCGGCCACGGTACAACCCTCCCCGAAGGAAGTACGTCCCGTCATCGATGGGAGGAGTCAGATCCCCCACCTATTAGTGTACCCTCCAGGGTGGCGAGATCCAACCACCATGCCGGAAGCATCTCATCCTCATTTCGAGGTGCCCCCCCCCTGAGGGTTTGTATATTGTACTAAGATAGACCATTAAATCTAAAGCTTCCATATTTGGCATGGATATGCTTTGAAAAATAAGAATGTGGACTTCTCAATGATTTTTTAATAATTTTAATTGATTAAAAGTTAATCAAAATTCTGTCATTTCCCCGCAATAATTCACGAAAATACATTTATAAAAACACATATATGCACCATTTAAAAATTTAGAAAATAGTCTTCTTTTTTAACGATGGTAATTTAATTGTTAAACAAATTTTTCCTAAATTTTAGCGATTTTCTAAAAATTATTTTTTGCGTTATTTTCAGCAACAGATTTTATTGCTGACCAAAAATTCAAACTGCTTTCATTGTTTCATTTAATATTTAAATGCGCGATTTTCTTTCATTGTTCAAAACTAAATAAGAAAAATTCTATGTTATTTTCATGAAAAATAAGAAAATGAGGTTAAAAAAATTATCATAAATATAAATCCGCGCATAATGCTGTTAATTGAAAGTAAACATACTAATAGTCACCAAAAGCGGTTAGTTTTTAACATTATAAATCTTCGCTTAATCATTAGTTCATGTTACCAGTCAGTCTAAAACAAAATATCATCAAATAGATGGGAGGTGATGAAAAGTTATTTTCAAATAACATCAGTTTGTGGCAATACAACATATTTCTGCACATTACTACTCTCATATTAAAATTTATATTGGTCTTTTTTTAAAAATTACAATATGTATGCATTATTCATTTTCGTTACTTCCATTTTCGTTCCGAATGAGCAATGTAATCATGCTACTGTGCAAGTGTATAAAGAAATTTCATAGCCCTGGTCCGAAAGGCGACAGTAATCGAAGTTCCACAGCATCTTGTAAATTAATTATTCATTTAATAAGATATTTTATATTCCTCACGATAGGTTTGTTAAAATAATAATTTTTAATGCTATGTTTAATATAATGATGAATGTTTGCGTTTTTCTTAATACATATCGACCCGTTTCCCGTTCTTGATTAAATTTAACACAGTGATAAGAGAAAGGCTATTGCCAGCTTTTAAAACTCTAAAAAAATTAAAATATTAGTTTATTAAAAATTAAACAGGTTTCTGATGATTTTAAGCTTTAATTCTTGCCGGAAATTTTATCTCATAAAAAAAGGTTTTATACTATTTAAAACAAAAACAAAAAAATATTTTAGTAATAAATTTTTTCAATTCAATTCAAACTTCTTCCTCTAATTTTAGTATTATTTAAAAATTTAATTTGGTGCACATATAGAAGCAATTTTTTTATATCCAAACAAATTTCATAGTTTCTCAAACCATTCACTTTGGTGCTTTTACCAATGTTAAAATTACAGTAAAAAAATTGTTCTTTAATTCAATGCAGGTATTTTTTTTTTTTTCATTTTATAGCATAAACATTTTTTTAAAACAAATTATGTGCATTGTAATTTGTAATAGATTTATTCTCAATAAAATCATATTTGTTAGTTTTATCAAATAAAAATGTGAAATTTTAAATAAATATATTCCATATTAATAACTGAAAAACCAGAACAATCAATAGCTAAACAAGATAGTTGCCAAAAGTGTCCAGAATAATATATTTATACATTTCTTTAAATCAAAGCAAAATTATAACAGCTAATATATTTCATTAATTTCTGAAATCATTTTGAATTTGTAAGTATGAGATAAAAAATTCTCAAATGAGAATTACACTACTTTTATGGTTTCTCTTCCACAGATATTTTATTCTGAAAACAACAAAGGAGAATTAAGAGATAAAAGAATGGATCATTAGCGAAACCTTATTTAGTTTATTCTAAAGTTATTATTCTAAAGTTATAGTTAGACATAATAAATAATCGGTGAAAGGTTGGCGAACCAGTTCGTAAACATAGAAAATGGAGATAACAACTTTCCGGGGAAAACCGCTACGTGACTCAGTGAACGTTCCATTTGACATCTTTCTCTCTCCCTCACTTCCTCGCAAATTATCCGCTGTGGCGAACCTGACTCTTAATGGATTAGACAAAATATCAATTCGATGAAATTTTATACACACGATATAACAGCCATACTTCTCAGATAATAAAACCAGATTTGCATTTTTTTTCTCCTATTAAAAAAGTGACCAGTTTTTTTGAACAATAACTCAGAGCGCTCTAGATAAGTTCGGGTTATCCGGATGTCTGGCTGCTTTATCATGAACAAAAATAACAGCATGAGACGGTACATTAAAGAAAATTAATTGGTTTCAAATGAATTATGATACTCATTATTCGTCAAAATAATAAAATGACAATACGTCACGAAATTGCAAGAATCTAAATAACCTAGTAATGAAATAGATTTATTAGCTTAATGCAATTTGTAACATAAGAGAAGAGGGAACATTTGGGATTCGGTATTTGTGCATTTAAGGAATTTTCAAGAATAATTATCCAGAATTTTATAGGAAGGTTTAAATATATCTAGAACATAAAACTCTCTGCTGGCACTCTTCAGCAGAGTCGGCCATCTGGGGGGTGCGGCGAGTGCTATGTACCGGGGTCCAGCGATTGAGAGGGGCCACACCGTGATTAAGAATCAAAATAGTGTTTTGAACAATAATAATGTTACACATACTAAAAGTCTACAAGCTTGTGTTTATGTAGCTGGCTTAGCGTCGATTGACGCCTTTATTACGCAACGATCGCAAGGTACCTATAAAAAAAAGGGGGGCAGCTCATTTATGAATAAGGAAATCCCCTTCAGACATGTTAAGACAGAGCGGCGTGCCCGGCGCCCAGAAAGTCGAGGCTGAGGTTGGGTTCAAATGGACTTGTAAATCATCAGCTATCTCTCTCTCTCTTTTTTTTTTTTTTTTTTCTTTCTATATCTAATGTAATATTTTTGGTGCGTGCAGCCGCGTATGTATGTTTATATTAAGTTGTTCAAACAAAAATAAAACGAAGATAAATTAAACGATCAACTCTTAGTAATGTAAGCTGCATCACTTCTCAATCGGCCACGACCGGAATGAAAAGAATTAAGGAAGAAGTTTAAATGGAGCAGTATACGAAGTTTACAGTATATATTATAGTCTAGTGTAAATGTGCAAAATATTATTAATATAAGATAATTACAGACTTACAGGGACTGTAAGTAGATTTACAGTCACTTACATCACCATTTATAGGTTTTATTGATGTGACTGGACTCGCAAGAGCTCTATTGGAAATATTAAATAAGCTTGATTTAGATATTATATATTGTAGTGGACAGGCATACGACAATGGTGGCAACATGAAAGGAAAATATAAAAGTGTAAAATCTATAATAATTACTCTAAACCCTCATGCAATTTATGTGTATGCTTGGCCTATCATACTCTTTTAATTTATTAATTTGTGATGCCGCTTCCAGCAGTATATATTGTAAAAAATTTGGGGGAATATTGCAACGCTTATATTGCTTATTTTCTGCATCTACAAAAAGATGGAAAAATTTACAAAAGCGTTTAAACATTACTCTCAAACCATTATGCAACACTCGTTGGAAAGCCAAAATAGATAAGGTTAAAGCAGTGTATATACAGTTTTAACAAACTTGTAATGTCCTAAAAGAATTTATTGATGCAAATAACAATAATAAAGCGATATCCGAAGCTAAAAGTCTATTGGATTCAGTAAAGGAATGGCATTTATTTTATGTTTAATCGAATAGTTCACAATATTGTCTAAAATTAGATATCAATAAACTATTTCAAATAAAAATAATTGTTCCCGATTAGTAATTAGTCAATAAAATTTTAATTTAGTCAATAAAATTCAAATTTTAATTTGGTCAATAAAATTCAAATTTTAATTTATTCAATAAAATTCAAACTGAAATCCAAAATTTAAGGACAAAATTTAACTCGTATTTAGACGAAGCAAAAAATGTTCGGAAAGATTCAAATCACATAATTTGAATCTTTCAGAACATTTTCTTGAAAAACGAATTCGAAAAAGAGAAAAATTATATTTCGAAACAGCAGAAAATGAAATTGTAGAAAACCCGGTTAAGGAATTTAGATGTTATTTTTAAAATCTGTAATAGATACTGTTATTGTACAGATAGAAGATAGATTTAAAAGTATTTCAAATTAATCACCGATACAAAAAAGTTTAAAGAAACATGAATTCGAAAAATGTCCCAAAATTTTTGTAACTTTTTATAATAACGATGTAGATGAAAGCCTAATTCTTATAATTGCCTTGCTGCGGGATTTGATTTGGTTTAAAAGGGATGTAAACAACGCTCAACACATATTGCAATATGTACTAATGAATAATTATAATGATTTATTTTTAAATGTATTAACTGTGTTAAAACTTTTCTTTACATTGCCAGTTACTATAATAAATGCTGAACGCTCTTTCAGTACATTAAAATTAATAAAAAAATTGTTTTCGGTCAAGCATATGTGCATAATGCTTAAACGCACTTGCTATACTTATTGAAAAAGAAATTGGTAAAAAATTGTAATTTTCCTGAAGTAATTGATAGCAAAAACAAAATCACGCATTAAATAAACATGCAATAGTAATAAATGTTCGTATTTATTATTATTTTTTTACTTTACAAAAAATTTAGGGCCCCAAATGGTTTCTTGCACCCGGGCCCCTTCAATAGAGAAGGCCGGCTCTGCTCTTCAAGACAGATATCTGAACTACAACTACCGAATTTGGTGGAGATAAACTTTGGAGGATGAGAATACACATCTCGAGATATAATTTAAATTGGAATTTTAATTAATTAAAAATCCAATGAAATTTTGATTCTTTTTTCACCATTACTTCGCGCAATTTCTTTCTGGATTTTATCAATTTTAAAAAAGATATATTATTAGTATAATTTTTAACATTTCATTCTTAAGCTGAAGTTTGACCAGTTTTCCTTATTCCGTCAAATAATTAATCGTACAACTTTCTTCCATTGTACGAGGTTAAGAAAAAAGGATTCTATTTAATAATTTTGTATTTTACATAAAATGGTTGAACTAGTCGTCTTTGTCCACCAGCTTGTTCACCCAGATTATTATTATTTTTTTAGGCAGTAAATGAATTAATACGGAATGCACTTTAACCCTTTAAAGGGCCATTTTTTTCTAGTCATATTATGTTAAAATATTTTTTGGCTTGAAATTAGAATAAGAAAAGGGATTCATTTAGCTTATTAGATCAATTTAATTTGGTTAATTAATAATTAAGTAACAAATCAAGACACATCGTTTTGTCTGAGATAAAGAATTGAAGCATCTAAGTTTCTGACTTATTAAAAAAGTGTGTCAGAACTTATGCCAATCTACATAATTTCATACAAAGATTGATAAATTTGGTGGGAAGCATATTTCCCACGGTCCTAGAAAGGGTTAAAGAAATTTCAACGTGATATTTGATAAGACTTAAAGATATGGATATTAGACCAGTCTATTATAAATTAGTAGAGTACAGGTTAAAAATTGTATATAAAAGGGGAAGTGAAAATCCTACCTCGGAGGTAATGTCCAAAAAAGGCCTTTAAAAAAGAAAAAAAAAATCTTATTTTCAACATTGTCAAAGACATGCGATTGAGTTTTTAATGGATGAGTTTGAGTTGCATCATGACTTGTTTTAGATTAAAATCAAAGCAATTTTTTTAAAAATAAAGAAAATTTGTTATGGAAATGAAGTTAATATCATGAAAAGGATAATTTTTTGAATTTTAAAATGATTCAAAAACCATTTCTGTGAGATAATACTTTAGAAAGAGAGAACATCAGTTTCCATAAAAAAGTCATTATCTATCTGCCGACAATTAAGCCTGTTTTCGAGCTCGATAAACCTTTAATTGACACCTAATTCTGTAACCTTGATTTCTTTTAAATCTCCTTTCCACTGACTGAATGAAGAAGTACGGTAAAACTACAAATGAGAATGTATGATGTTTTTCAGCTACAGTTATTAGCTAACCGAAGTGTTGAATTAAGTACATCCGTAAAAAGATTCAACAATGAAGCTGTTAACAAATTGTATGACACTTAATTGCATTTGACTGTTGCCATTCAACAATGAATAACAACAGCGATTTCTGTGTCATGTACTTTAGCGTTTTATATTTACCGGGTGTCCCATAAATTTGTAAATACTTTAAAAATTCATAAAAATTGAAGGACTGGGTATATTTTAATGCGGTTTGCGAAACTGTTATTCTCATAAAGGGGGATTTTTTTTTTCATACAAAAAAAAAATAGTTCAAAAATTTGTCGATAGAGGGCGCTAAACACAAGCAAAACATACAATTCTACGGGAAAAATACTTTTATTTGCATGCAAGCAATTGTTTACATGCGTATCACACCAGTACTAAAATATTTGTTCTATGTGTTAGCCATCACCACAAATAACAGTTTGGAAGCGGGAGACAACACTGGTAACTGCATCATACAGCATGTCCGGATGAATGCATGAGATTTCGTGGCGAAGGACTTCCTTTAGCTGCACTAACGAAGTTGGCCTATGGCGGTACACCCGAGACTTAAGGTAACCCCATAGCCAAAAATCAAGGGGTGTTAATTCTGGTGAGCGTGGGGGCCATTCATGTATAAAGTGACGACTGATTATCCGTTCTTCAGCAAAATTTCTTCTCAAAAATGCCTTCACTTCGGTGTCGATGTGAGGAGGTGCCCCGTCTTGCATGAATGTCATTGTGTCAAGGACATCGTGTTCGTTCCAATAAGGAACGGTATCACTTCCTTCTGTAACATTTCCTTGTTCCATTAACTGAACATGTCTTCCATCCTGCTTTTTTACAGGGCTTTTCAAAGAAAAAAGGGCCTACAATAATGGATGCAGTGAAACCACACCAAACAGTAACCCGTGGTGAATGCAGGGGCTTCTCAGTGTAAGCATGTGGATTCTCATGTGCCCATATTCTACAGTTATGGGTATTAACTGCTCCATGCAAAGCAAAATGAGCCTCATCTGTCCACAATATTTTCAGCAGCCATCGCGGATCATCTTCAATTTTCGCCAAAGCCTAATTTGAGAATTCCAATTTCTTAGCTGTATCATTTGGTAAGAGCTGATGTAGCGATTACAATTTGTATGGGTACAATTGCAATACACCATGAAGGATACGGTACACTGAAGTCTTTGATATACCACTTATTCGGGCCACTTCTCGTGCGCTACTGGCTGCACTTGTAGACTGTTCCCTTAGCGTGTTCATTTGCGAAGAGACATCGGGGGTACGGACTGTTGTTAAACGAGGTGCACCACTGCGTGGCCGATGACACAAACTTCCAGTTTCTTCGAAACGGCGTACTAGGGAAACAAGTCCAGCAGGAGTGACCTGAACCTTTCTTCAATCTTTTCTGGGTCCTAAACTTTCGTAAGGCTTCAGCCGCCGATTCGTTGCTGACATAAAACAACTTTACCAATAGTGCTTTATCCGCCAGTGTCAACATCTTAGTACAAACCTTATGCAAACCTTTAGAAATGATGTGTCAATCGCTCACTGCCTTTCATAAGACTTTAATTTGCATATTTCCACTGATTTGCTTGTGTGCAGCGCCCTCTATTGACAAATTTTTGAATTGGTTTTTTTTTTTTTTTTTTTTTTTTTTCTGTATCAAAAAAAAAAACCCTTCATGAGAATAATAGTTTCACAAACCGCATTCAAATATACCCAGTCCTTCAATTTTTATGAATTTTTAAAGTATTTACAAATTTATGGGACACCCGGTATACAGGGTGTCCCAAAAAAATGTGTACACATTTTAGCAGCTGATAACTAAGTTATTTCTTCTTTCTTTACAAACTGAACCCATTGAACCGAGTGATGGCAGACAGACTTGAATTTGAAGAAAGGAAATTTATTCTAAAATGCTACTGGAAGTATGAAAATGCAGTAGAAGTGCAAAGACAATTTAAGAGGGAGTTTAACAAAGAACCACCTACACGAGTTACCATCACTCGAATTACAGATAAGTTTGAAGCTGATGGAACTGTTCAGGATGTCCATAAACCTGCAACAGTTGTTCAATTGAGGGCAACCATTTAACATGAATGTACGAATATCCCAAGGGAATTGTTCCATCATGTGTGTTATTCCATCGCTTCGCGTTGTCAGCAGTGTCTGGAGCAGAACGGACATCAGTTTGAGAACATGCGATAACAAGACAATAGAATGATATTTGTAGAATCTTTTATATGATGAAAATTATTCGAATTATAATAACCCCCAAATTTACAATTATTTAAAGTGTGTATACATTTTTTTGGGACACCCTGTATAGAAGTGATGTTATAATGTAGTATAAGTTAAAAGATAGATTAATCTTGGGAAGTTGCGTTTTTCATAGCACAATAATGCCATACATCTTGACTGTTAGAATAGCTCATATACACAATGCACAGAGCAATATAAAGCTATTAAATAACATGGCTTTGATATCTGTTACAATTCAAAGCCTTAAATTTTTTAAAGTGGATTTTGAATATTAAATTATTTGTAAATGATTTAATTGGAAATAATAAACAACTTACCCGTCACATTAACTGGTCACCAAAGGCGACTTGTAAACAACAAACAATGATTTGAATTAAAATGGCAATTCTTAGGTTAAATTAACGTGACAAGGATTCTAGCCACAGGTAAGCAGGTTAATAATAATGAACTTTAACAAGTATGACAAAATGACTGTTGGTAAGCTTTCCTTGCACAGCAATATTCAGGATATAATAAAAGGCGTTAAGGATAATGCTTTAGACGCCGTTTATCTTTAATTAACTTTTTTTAAATTCAATTTGAATTACTTCTGAGTGAAAAGCCAGTGCTTATCAAAATCAGAACAAACTCAAAACTTTTTCAAACCCAAACTAAGTGAGAGAAACAGGATTGCCCAGATTTATCTGAGGCATCTGGTTGCTTTCATTTTCAAAATTTATTTCAAGCAATTAACACTTATTTTCATGTCAGGAAAGTCATTCAAGTTCCTGAAAATTAACACTTATTCATGCAATTAACATTTACTCACTCATGTAATTAACACTTGACCATTCATCAAATAATAAACACATACTTATTATTAGTAAATTTAACTCATTATTCAAAAAAAAAAAAAAAAAATCGGAAAGCAAGAGAAACAAGAACTGGAAAGGGGATTTTCAAGTACTTATATAAGCCGCCTTCGGCGATCAATTAGTTCACCAGAATTACTGAGCGTGGAACATTTAAATAAAATCTTTTACTCGCAGCTCGGTATTAACGAATCCTCAGTGAAGTACTTTAAACATCAAATTTTGATAGCTATTAAATCATATTATTCGAAAATCTTACACCTATTCTGCTCATTGCGCTATGTCCTAACCAGTTTCCCCTATCTTTCATTTTATTTAAAACTAACCGCCTTTGGCGACCAGCCGGTTCGCCAATCTCAATGTTCGTTAAAATTTTAATAATTAAATATTTTATGCAATTCCTATTTTAATAGCTTCTTCATCAAAATATTTTAAAACTTCAAATTTTGATAATCATATAATACACTCATAATATTATAAAGGCCTTCAGCCATAACGTAATATGTATCTCTCTAAATTTCTGTTAGCTCCCGTAGAATTTATGCCTTAAATTAAAGTTGAAAGGATTAATCTGCAATTAATATAATAATATTTTTTACTGAAACAAATCATTTTTTTAATAATATGATTACTGAAAACAGAGTCACTGAGCGTTTAGACCTTATGGGCACTAAACAATATCTTTCTTAATTTATGCAATATCTCAAGAATTTGTCAACAAAATTTTCTCAGATTCATCATGAGCAGATCGATTCATTAACAATGTTTAATTTTTAATGCATCAAACACTAAGAAAATAAAACGAATCGTTTAAAATAATCGGTTGAAAACCAGTTAAAAAAACTACTTAAAAACGATGTGCTTAAAACTATAAGCATATACAAAAAACATATAACTAACATAAATATATTTTAATTACAAAAGCATACAACTAACATAAATATATTTTAATTACAAAAGCATACAACTAACATAAATATATTTTAATTACAAAAGCATACAACTAACCTATAAATAATTTAAATCAAGTCCGCATCCGTTGATAATATTTGTCAACAATCAGAACACAATGCGCATGCGTGAATTTTCATCGCCAATTACGGCAACGCAAATGCGCGAATTTTTCTACGTCAGTTGGGGTAACGCTATGCAGATTAGACATTTTTAATTTCCTTTATTCTGTTTTATTTTAATTTAAAAGTGCTTCAGAATAAATCTGAAAGATCGATTCATTAACAATGCTTAATTTTAAATCCATCAAACATTAAGAAAATAAACAGAATCGTTTGAAATAATCGGCCGAAAAATGTTAAGCCTAGCCTCATTAGTGTGGGGAAAAAAACCTGAAGCCTTACTGATTTGGCGTTGGGGAAAATGAAAAGATTTTTTTGGCGGGAAAGTTAGTTTTTAATTAATAATTAAAATTCTAATGAAAAATTCAAAAAAAAGGGACCCCAGGTGAACATCTTCAAGGTATACATGTACCAAATTTGGCAGCTGTAGGTCAAACGGTCTGGCCTGTAGAGCGCCAACACACACACACACACATTGAGCTTTATATAAGTATAGATTTGAGTTACAATCCGAAACGAGGCATAACATCAAATAACCTAATAACTTGCATGACAAATCGAAACATGTTCATAAAATATTTAAGATTTCTATCAATCAGCAATAGAAATTTTGAGCGTAAAACTGAAATCAAAATTTTAGTAATATTTTCAAGAAAATTTCTTTTCACTGATTCAATAAGAAATTAAATGCACTGCAAAAAGGAAGCTAAAATTCAACTTAATGAAGGAAGCTACAATTGCATACATCTAATTATATTACAGAAAAGAGTGTTTAGAAAAGCATAAACTTATCAACAATTTTCATCATTGCTGATTTTTGAAGTTAAATTTTATATGTAATTACCAAAAACTAAGAAAAAAGTATTAAAACAAAAGTATAAAAAGGAACCTAACCAATATATAAAAAAAAATATATCAAATCTTACTTTTATTAATAAGGATGGAAGGAATGACCGTGATAAAATATTTGTTGTAACAACGAAAACGATTACAATTTTATAACAAAAATGCAAAGTATTGTTGCAAAATATACTTAAAACGTTTTTAAAAATTTATTAAAATGAGGACAAAATTACAGTGACCTACTTGATATCATAAAAAAGATATATTTTTGAATTTTCAGATAGTGTAAAAATTATCTTTGTACCTCAAAATTTTAGGATTTATCAAGAAAAAACATCTGAATTCGTCTTAACTTTTACTGTCCTTGTATTTCTAAATATAAGCCAATCCATGTATAAGCCGAGGATGTGTTTTTTTTCTTCAAAAACTAACCTAAAAATTCAAAAACAGCATATAAACCGAAATAAAAACAAGGCATGACAAGGTGACTGCTGGTAACCTTTCTTTGTACAGCGATATTCAGAATCTGATAAAATTCAAAATCAGTATAAAAGCCGAAATAAAAAAAAAATAAAAAAATTTAAAAATATCATGTGACTTTGTCACCATGAGAGCACGCATTTTTATTGTCAAGCATAAAAAAAAGGTGGAATATTTTATAACCAAGTCTTATAAAGTAACCGGTATGATGTCATTGGCGATAGTTTTAACTTTGGTAGCTCTATCTGCACCCCCCCCCCCATTTATTCGCCGCCTTATGTACGATCTGTTGTATATGTACTAGTCTTATTTTCTACGCTATTTTATTTTTCGTTTGAAAAATGGGCAAAAACAGAAATTCTTATATAACAAATTTCAAAATACGGATGATAGCGTTTGAGACAAATTCTAATATCCTGGATGCTCGCCATTTCTCCTACATCCTCCGCCTTACGCAACAGATCAACGTTAATAAACAGTTTCAAAAAACTGAAACAACTATTCCCCCAGCCCCAAATAATTTCGTTTGCATTTTTTTTTTAATTTAAGAAATATTAAACCGTAGAAATAAAACGTGCTGTATTGGTAATAACTAGCGCTTACCACCGCTATGGAGCCTACGTTTTTTGTGAGATTAGCAAATCCACATATAAACCGACACCATAATTAATCAAAAAATTCTCGCTTTACACTCCAAAATATAAGGTAATTCAAATTTTTAAAAAGTTATTAAATGTTTTTGCCACATGCGATAGTAGCTCTAGCTATATATTTTTTTAGAGTAATAACGTACGCACACTTTCCATTATTCTCAAAGGTACACTACTAACTTGTATTTACATTTCCATCTTTATGTTTTACCGTAATTTACACTACTTTTCGTTGGTCCTCTCATATTTTCAGAGTATTTCTCCGATTCCAAATTTACCGCGATCTACATTTTCCGCCATGCTTAAGCAGTGTTCACCCAAGGCCAATTCGTGCGCGCTATAGAAGGCCACGCCTACCTCTTAAAGACCACGACATCACAATGGCAAATGGTTAGGCACTAGTAATAAGTAATGGTTATAAGATTTACATTCAGCCAGCTACAATCCAACCAATATGTCTACGCATGCGCAGAAACTGTACAGTAGCATGTACTTGTCCGGTCGAAACAAGAATTTTTTATTGTCTGCTCTTTCAGTGCATGTGCAACTTTCCTTGTGCCCATGTGTGAATTGACTGGAATCTTATAAATGGCTGAGTGTACTAGCCAGCTGAATGTAGTAAACCCGCCTGCCCCGATGAAGAGAACATTTGCCATTGTCCCATTGCGGTCACGTGATCTTCCTGAGGTAGACGTAGCTTTTTATTGCTCGCAATAGTTGGGAAACCCTACAACAGTGAAATAATCACCCCAAGAGTGCCAGAATCCATCCCCAAAAGCCATAGATCCAACCACCCACAGCCTGCCCAAGCTACTTCAATAAGCGAAATAGAAAACATCAAAGAAATGCAGAGTCACTTAAACGACATCAAAGCGATTAAAGATCTACTAACAGAATTTCCTAATATCCTCCAGGCCATCCAATTAAGTAGAAAGGCGAAAAATAAACGTGAAAAACTCCTCATCATCCTAGACGCACTTCTCAGTGAAGACCCAGCATCCAACTACACACGCCCACCGCCGAGTCCAAGCTTCCTGATTCGCCCGCTCCTACTTCACCTCTATAGCACTTAAGCCGATGTTCCTTGCCACCAGCCTTATTCAAGACCATAACTCTCGCTGGGCAATAAGCTACTGCTTTACAAGTCACTATTGCGACCACTGATCAGTTATGCTTCCCCGGTTTGGGGGGCAGCAGCAAAAACCCACATCAATAAACTTGAGGTACTGCAAAACAGAACAGCCAGGCAAATCTCAAACATGCCCTGGTTCATTAGAAATAAAAATATTTTAAAAGACCTTGAACTACCAACAATAGAAGAACATTTCAAAAAATTAAGTACCAAATACTACCAAAAACTAGACAACAATAGCAATTCTGCAATAAAAGAAATTCCCGTTTACGACCCCAAAAGTAACAGGAATAGAAGAAGACCGAGGACGCTACTCCACTAAATGACCCACCAACCCAACACCTCGTCAGCATGAATGTTCCCTGTCATTGGCCAATGCACACACTCTTATACAAAAAACTAGAAACGTTATGGAATATGTAACAAAGTACAGCTCATAAAATTGATCATTTAATTTTAGCTTTTTATTTATTTATTTTGTTTTCCTATCTCATTAAGTATCTTTAAAAATAAAATTTTTATAATAAAACCCTCAACGTTACTCTCAATATATTTTGTTTGTTACTTAACTATCATTTCAGCCGAATAGAAGATAAAAGGCCATCGAGCCTAGGAGCTTCTAAAAATCCCCATATCATTGGCATTGGCATTCAAGACCTTTCCCCACTCCTGTGCAAACCATCTTTCGTCCTGCTGAAAGTATTAGTCGATCGGAGATGGCGCTCCAAATTTTTTCCTTGTGTCCTTGTGCTAAGTGTGAACGCTGCTTTACTTTACTATTGGTCTCTTGAAAAGCATCACAGAGGGGTTAACACATTAGAAGATACAACGCTATCTTCGCCCGGCCTTTAATTTCACATTTCGTGTAGTTAAAAAAAAATCCAAATGAGATTAACTTTTATTTAGACATTTTTTGAGGTTAAAAAAAAAAAAAAAAGAAAGAAAAGAACGAAAATGGAAAGAAAATCAATTTTATAAAAATCACAAAATTTAGGTTTTTATACTGCCTCCCGTTTTCCTTATTCATAAATTTGCACGTAATAAAACGAATAAACCACAGAAAGTTTGATTTCTATACGTCAAAAATTGACAAATATCTCATATTAAAATTTGAGTTGACTAAAATGATGCTGAGAATTTGTTTTTATTTTCAAGTGCGTTATGGTTGTCTATATTCCGTTATCATTCATCCGGTTCTTCCCGGGGATTTTTGATTTTCTAGGAGTAAGTAGATTTTATTTGGTGTATAAAATGTATCTTATGAGTCTGACATCGAAATTTTTATAAACTAGGTCAATTCAAAATGCAAGACGAAATATCTCTGCCAATTCTTGTCCTATGGAAGTCATTACAATATGTGAAAACTTTTACCAAGTCTAACTCCAGAGAATAGAAAACCACATTAAAAGTTAGATTTCGTAATTTTTATAAAGGGAACTGTTTAAAAGATATTTGAGACAATCTCACGGATCTTCTAAGCCAGGGATGGACATTAAGTTAATCGCGATCGATCGGTGGACCACCAAGATATTTTGGGGTGAACGCCTTCACTAAGACGCGGATAATAAAAGAAACATATTTACAAAATATTGTATTCTTTTTTACCTCTTGAGGAAAACGAAGTTTATCTCCTTCAAAATGAAAATTTTAAAAGCATGTTGTTCAGAACCTAATCCTAATTTAAAAAAAGTTGTATATTATTTAAAATCGTTCTATGGTTCTACCTATCTGTGTGAATATGCATTTTCAAAGATGAACATAATTAAGACAATATATCGCTCCCGTCTCAAGACGATCACTTAGAATCCAGTGTAAGATTATCGGTTAATAATTATATTATATACCGAGATTTTGGCTTACAATATGCAGCTGAAGTCTTCTACTAACTATAACGACAAGAAATAACTTTAGACGAAATGATTTATTTTTTTTTGTATTTTGAATTTTTTGATATTAAATGCATCATTTGATATTATTATATTTGTGGCAATTATTATTATTATTGTGACTGTAGTTATGTAGGTAAGAACATATTCAGTATTTATTATAAAATTATAATAAATATTGTAGACCTACACCACTGGGTGGACCGCAACACTTTGAAAAAATTAGAAGTAGCCTGTACCTTGAAAAAGTCTGCCCACCCCTGTTCTAAGCGGACGAATAAAACTGCTGGTTTAGAAAGTACTCATTGTTATTACCAATAATTGCACCAGTCTACACAAAGAAAATTTAGATCTTCTATCTAAATCTGTTTGCGCCCATGAAATATCCATATAAAAAAAAGGACCGGGTGCGGCATAAATTCGTGCAAATTTCAAAAAATCACAATAAAAAAGTAATGCCCAAAAAAATTGCGGTTTGCGGGAATATGTTCAGAAAGCCTTTGGATTTTTTTATTGCCATTAAAAAAAGTGTTTAGAAAATGACTGATAGATGGCGCTCACACGTCATACCGAACGGTTTATGCAAATCAAGAAAACAGATCACAGTAACATTATAGTACATTTTATTTTAAAGCAAAAGATGCTCAACATGATCGCCACCACAAGGTATTAAGCAAGTGAGGCTTGTAAGATGCCGGCATCGATGCCACTAACGGCCAATTGAATGGCATTTTTCAGTTCCATCAAAGTAGCAGGAGAGCTCCGGTAGACACGAGACTTTAGGTATTCCCACAACCAAAAGTCCGCTGGAATAAGATCTGGCGATCGTGACGGCCACTCATTCTTACATCCTCGGCTTTACACTCTGCCCTCAGTGAATGTGTCTAGGAGGAACGTCTTAATGGAACTAGTAACGTGGGGCGGGACACCATCCTGCATAAAAATGACGGAAGATAATGCACGTCTTTGCTGCAAAGCAGGCATAACGTGGTCACGCAAAAGCCTAAGATAGTGTTCTGCAGTGACGGAACAGGCTTTTCAACCAGATACAGGACAACGCTCTTCAAAAAAGAAAGGGCCTAGAATGAAGGACGCAGTCAATCTGCACGAAACAGTCACATGCGGAGAATGTAGTGGTTTCGTCGTGTACACACGAGGGTTTGATGTCGCCCAGATACGACTGTTTTGCGTATTGACGTCACCATGCAATGAAAAGTGGGATTCATCTGTCCACATGATGTTCAGTAACCATTCTGGGTCATGTTCCTTTTGTGCAAGCACCCATGTTGCAAAGGCTTGTCTTTTCTCGCAATCTGCTGGCAACAACTGGTGAAATGCCTCTATCTTGTACGGATGCAGTTTCAAGATTTCGTGCAGAATGCGTCGGATCGACCTTTTCCGGAATTCCTGTTACTTTACCTGCTTCAGGTGCACTGCAACTCCCCGTTGAAGTCTCGGCTGCCACATTTCTCATGATCCTTTGGATAACAGGGGCGTGGTAAGCGCTGACGGATGGTCTGCCACTTCGTGGACGATCCTCTCATCTTCCCGTTTCCTCAAAACGACGAACTGAATTCAATATCCCATTCAATGAAATTCTGTTTTTCTTCGCCTTAATTCCTTTCACCATCCGTAACTGTTGCAATGCTTTAGTCGCGGATTCACCGTTCTTATAGAACAGTTTAACCACTAATGCTCGATCCGGTAGCGATAGCATGCTACTGGTATCGAATGACAGATCCAATTCCAGCCTTGTGTTTTATAGCTAAGCTGATTTGCATAAACCGTATCGGTATGACGTGTGAGCGCTATCTATCGATCATTTTCTAAATGCATTTTTTTTAATGGAAATAACAAAATCCAAAGGTTCTCTGAACATATCCCCGCGAACCGCAATTTTTTTCGAGCATTACTTTTTTTATTATGATTTTTTGAAGTTTGCACGAATTTATGCCGCACCCGGTAAATCAGTATTATGAAGACTAATATACAAACGATGTCAAATTCGCGGTACTTTTTTGGATGAAGATTCTCGCTGAAATAAATTTGTAATATCAAACAGTCGATGAAAATAGACTTTATTTTTTTAAAAAATGGAATGATATAACATGAAGGGAAAAAATCACCGGGTGCAAATCACTGGTTCAGTAGGGTGCTGACGATCACTCGCCCGTCAACCGTACCACAGATGCAAGTGCTGCTCTCCATGGCAGCTGACCAGTCCACCGTGTTCACAGATTTGTTGTGGCCTCCGATGTCCAGCACAGGAGCGGCTGTAGAGTTCCCAATCTATACACAACAGAAAACAGATAAAAGTGAGAGTAAAACTAAAATTTACTTTTCTAGATACAAAGATATATAAAGAAGTTATCGGGATATTTTTGTAGATAGACAACAAAAAGTAGTGATAAATTTATATTTGGGGCAAAAATGATTGTATCTATGTAAAATAATATCAAAGTGATTCAACATAATACTGCGGCGCCACAGTCCCCTTTTTGTAAAATTGAAAAAAAAAAAAAAAAAAAACAGGAGCTTTTGCATGAACTTGAACAAATAATAAATGTTGAATGATTCCAATGGGGACAAATGTGTCAAAGAATATAGATACTGAAATACGTTAAATACTTGATTTTGAAACATGACGTGCAACATCATTCAACAAATTTTAAAAACAACACAAACATGAACAATATGTATGTGAATTATTAAAAATTATAAATAAGGACTAATTATGGAATTTTTTAAAAATAAATTATAGATAAATCTTCGAGTGTTTTTTTTTTCTTTGACGAGATAAAAATATAATTACATATTTCTTAATGTGGCTATTGTTATCTATCGGTTCATATTATCTAAATTCTAATAAATTCGTCTGATAGATTCAATAAAAATGCTACATTCCCACCCAAAGATCCATATTTTGTAACCACTGCTCATCGATGACATGCAATGCATTTGCGAACTTACTTAAGATCTATAAAATTTATGTGGAGGGGGAAAGAACTTTTCTAGGAGAGTATGAGAGAATGTTTTTAGGGGAAACTCCTACTAGTTTCTTCAGCATTCACCTACCTATGACTGCAAATGTCTCCCTACAGAAAAAATTATTTTTATGACCACCTTATTCACTAAATGAATATGCAGGATTATTTAAAATAGGTAGGTAATTTTTTTGTAGTTTTTCTTACATCGTTAATAAACAGTTGTTACCGACTACACACTTCATATACAGTTTTATTCAATCAATTTAACTCAATGGCATTTTGGTGTGACAAAGGCAGAAATCTCACTTTATAGATGATTCCACCGAGGGGTCCACACGTCAGCACGTGACTTCCATCGCTGTTGAAGCAAAACCTTTTTCCATAAGTAGAGATAGGTTCTGAGAAATCACAATAAATATCCAGATCACACAACTTCTGGCCCGTCCTATTCGCACTCCAAGAAGTAAACTGGAAAAAAAAAAAAAAAAAAAATACAGAAGAAATGAAATGTTGAATACAGAATAATGAATACTCAAATGAAATATTAAGTAGGTTTTACTGTCTCATAAAGAATATCAAATATTTGTGATAAAGTTTATATTTATAAAATATTAATAAAAATGAATTTTTTGATAGAAGTTACATTACGGAAGTATCAATATTTTTTAGAAGCGTTCCAATTTTATCGATTTTGTGAATGGATAAAATTATTTTATCGTCCAAATTGAGACATTTCAATAATGATTTTTTAAATATTCATTAAAATTACAAAAATTTAAATTGCATTGCCTTCAAAGTTCAAATAATCAACTTATTCTAAGGTTCATATAATTGTTGAATACATTCTTACAACCTATCATTTGAAAGTTACATCATCTTTTCATTGCATTTTGATAAATCCCTTAAATAATTTGATAACTATTGTGACTTTTTATACAAGTAAAAATCGTCTGGTGCGAAATCGAGTAAAAGTGATGATAGTTAAAAGATCAATAGCATAATTCTTGACAAACACTTACTATCTATGTACATGTATCTAAGTCTGGTCTTTCATTTCTGGTTTTATTTGATGTTCAAAGAATGTCGATAATTCATATTCCTTATGAAAGGGCTATTGGCTTTTGCAGCTGTTATAAGCACAAAAAATTTTTCAACATATTTAAATATTATTCCACTAAGCATATCCTGAGATTTTGAGAGCAGATCGGTCGTTTCTAAGATATTGCGAAGAACAATTTGAAGCTCTTTCCAAGTGAAGTTGAGATTTTGAGACCACATTGCAGTTAGATACGAATAATATTTAGATTTTTCAACTTATTATTTAAGATAATCGATACTCTATTAAATAAAAGTAAGCAAATGTCAAACAAAAAGAAAACCAAAGAAACTGTAATATTTATGGGGATTATTACAGTTCTGCAACCTTCTGGACAAGTTACCATTGTTTCTATAAACAAAAGTTTGTATAACTTATGAACAGATAGTTTTGCAACACAAATTCGCGACAAATCAACGATTGCCAGTGAATCTCATACTATAACTAACTTAATGAACATCCAAAGAAAAAAAGTAATAGAAAAACATAAAAATAGGCTATTGCAGAAGTGTAAAATGTGGATACTCTACAGACTCATGTATATATATATATATATATATATATATATATATATATATATATATATATATATATATATATATATATATATATATATATATATATATATATATATATATATATATATGCATTGCTAAAAAAATGACTTTATAAAAAAAATCGCCAAGTAGAGAGAAAGAATAGCAAAGAAATACCTTTTTATAAGCAATATCACTTCCTGTAACTACAACAGTTGCTGACTTTGTTTCTAGATATTGAATGAACGTTTATTGAACAGTTCTACAGACATAATATATGCCCATTCCTTAATCAACATACATTTTGTTTTGAGAGTTCACAAGTGAATATGAATGCACAAAGCATCCTATGCATGTTCAACAAGTTTTAAATAAGGTTAGCTTATTGACCAATACTGATTGGTTACTGATATGATCCAATCAGATGGAGCTTTAAATTATGTGGTCAAATGACAATTCGGAATGGGCATGAAAGAATAATTGTGCTTGTTGGAAAATATGCCCACAAACACCTAGCACTCAGTTCTTACATTTTGCACATAATATTCTGAAGCAATATTCTAAAAGGTTATCAACTTTTTGGTCAAACTACTCATGTTAATGAGATCAAATGATTGCTAAAAGGGATTTAAAATGTCATATTTCAATACATGAAGTTTGGAGTGCGATATTGTGAAATAAAAGAACATAGGATTTGATTTTTTTAAAAATTGTAATTTTTTAGTCAGGAAGGAAACACAAAACCTTTTAAGTAAACACAAACAATTAAAAAAAATTTAACAGAAATTAAGAAGATTGCATGCATTTTGCAATTAGTAAATTAAATTATCAAGCATCTCAAAAATATTGAGGACTTCCATCAATGCAATGTTATCAAAGTATTAATATCATCTGTTTAGAACAAAAGAGAAAAGAAATATAAAAGAGTTCTTGTCAGTCAATCATTGTCAAATCATTCAGCATCATTTGATGGAATGGAATATGCAAATGCTGGTAATTAGTGACAGAATTTTAAGTTCGTTTTTCACCTGTCAAATCCAGGGACAAAAGATGGAATTTTTAAAAATCCTCATATTTGAGTTTCTCTTAAATTGAAGAAATTACATGGATACAGTTTATAGCTTAAAGTAATGAAAATGATCTATTTTTTAAGATGAGTGATAAATATGAAAGAAAAATGTATAGTTTAAAATGATATCAATTGAAAAGATCTTGGAGTAAATATGCTAAACCAACATACACCAGACAGAAAGTTGAAATTCTTGGAAGAAAATTATGTCATTAGTTTAGTGGGAAAATACTGAGTATTTTTTTCATTGTTTCCAAAATGTGCTGTTAAAAACTAGAAATAACAGCCAGATAAAAATGTCCTAAATAGGTAAATTGTTCAAGAATGATATTCAACAACATAAGAGAACACAAACATAATCTTCCGAGACTCATTAAAAATTATGAGTTCAGTAGTAAAATGATAATGATGACTAGATCTTTCACTTTTAAATTATTTATTTATGTCTTGAAAACTTTTAGAATGGCTAAAGTCACAATGAGAATCACACTTGATTCAATTCTTTGCTGGTAAGAACCAAAAATTCTTTGAATTAGGAGTTACAAAGTTGTAAAATTGGAGCAAACTATTATTGACCAAAATGAAAAATATAACAAGGTAATTCAATATTTCATCATTAGAATTTTATTGCATAGTTAGGAAAAACACTAATATGTTTGTATCAAACATAATTAGTTCATAGAGCTGATAAGAATCAATAGATTTCTCTTTGAAATCTACACTTTTTTAACTACCCAAATTAAATGCATTCAACAAGCAATATAATTCATTAATATGAGATTTCTAAAATAATGAATTAACTGCATCAAAAAAAGTTACAAAAACACTAAATAAAACCAACATAAGATTTAAAAAGTGGAGAGAAAATTAACCTTTTTATCGGCTCCCAGAGTGTAACAAGCTGTTTCATCCAAGCTGAATTCTGTTGAAAACACACCTCCAGGATGAGAAGGCCATGTTGCAAAAATTTCAGAAGTTCTCAAATCTAAAATCATACAAAGAACATTACAGGTCTGCAAAACTTCCATCTTATAAGAATTTCTAATATACAAGAATGCTTTACATACACATCATCATTTTTTAAAAACAGCCTTTTTTTTTTTTTTTTTTTTTTTGCTTTTGTATTAATTTTTATTTTTAAATGAATTTATAAAAAATTGAAATGAATTCTATTAAAAAGGCAATATTAATTTACCATTTTTAGTAAATGAATTTTTTGAAAGAAATATAATCAACCACCAATTAATCTTTTAAATAAAAGGCATTACCAGTTCTAATTTCACTGAATTATATTTTTAAAAAGTCTTAAGTGCTCATGAAATGCGATTAAAAACAGAAAATTTCTAAAATACATCATGATTATTGTCTTGATTAATTGTTTAAAACTAATTATATATTATTAATAACATAGTCCAAATTTTTATTTATAATTTTTTTTAAAAATGACATATTTTTATTTATAAATTATTTAAAAAAAACTCTTACTCTCCAAAGAATTACAAGAAAGAGAAAACAGCAGTAAGAATAGACACAAATAATTTTCCAGGTAAAATTTGCTGACTTGTTATTCAATAAGTGATATTCAATACAGAAGGCTTGTGACTTGCCAAATTGCAAAATTGGTTTGGCATGTTGCAAGCTTTCCCAAATTTAATGTTGATCTCTTAAGTCTACTTTGAATGTTTTACAAATTAGTTTATTTTAATTTTTACTCTGCTATACAATAATGGAATACCAACCTAATATTGAGGAAGTTCCATCTGAAGAACCAATCAGAAGCAGTTGCCCATTATGGTTGAAAGAACAACAATGTACACAAGCTTTATCAGACTTTGGTAAAAGTTGTCTCTGAAAATAGTAACATTTGTTTTTAATAATGTTATACAGTAGCAGTAAATACACAATAAAGATTATTAAAATTTAAATAAAAATGCGTAGAATTTGCATTATCTATTTTCAGTATTCATACGGTAACAAAATATTGTGCTTTAAAATTAGAAAGGAAATACTCCAAACATATGCATGGCTCAGCAGTTCCTTAAGAATGAGAAAGTATTTAAATTTGTCAAAAATTACTACTTATTTTTTAAGCTACAAAAAATGAAGAGTAAAAAAAAAATATATATATTTTTTATATAGAAGATAAGTTTTTAGATTATCATTTTTGGCTCAAAACATCTGAAATTACAGTAAAATATGTTTTTATTTCGAAAAGTATCAAAAGTATTCATTTAAAATAAATAGTCTATAATACACAGTTACAACACATATAGATTTCACATTAGAAATCAGAGAAATTAAATAAAACTGATGATTAAACTTTTTATATATTTTTACATTTGGAAACAAAATTACAATTTAAACATAATTATGTCACAAAATGTAAGGTTGAACCCACAGTACATTCTTCTTTAAATTCAGATTTTATTTAAAAGAGATAATTTAAAAAAATATTTTAATAATTGTTACAAATTGGGTATTCAAACAGTAGCACCAAATGTAATTAATGTTTTGGCAGAAGCTTCTCAAAATATTAGAGCAATTTTAAACATAAAAATCAACTTTTATCTATAAACAAAATGCATACTTCCAAAGATAATGTTTTCATATCCCAAAGAGAAAGCTGACCCCCTTCTCCTAAACTTGTAGAAGTTACAAAGTTTGTTCCCAGTGGACTGCAACAGATGCAAAGAACTCTAAAACATAAAAAGGCATTTTATTACTAAAAGATTAAAATAATAATAATAATAATAAAAATCAATGCACAGAATTATAATTCATTTCAATGTTTGTTACTAAAAATAAAATTGTGATATGGCATGCATAACTGCATCCAAATTTCCAGAATATAAATGACAGAATACTTTATGTAATATTTAATCATTTTAATGAAGAAAGATTAATTAAGTATTTACAAAATAAATGCTCAATTTCTTTACATTTTAAAAATAAAAAACTTTTTCAAACTTATTAACCTGTAGACTTTCTATTTCATACTGAAAAAAAAGTAAGTAAGAGAACTACCTCTGGTTATTGTTACTGCTGCTTTCTGTACAAATTTCTTTAACAACTCGTCTTTCTTTAGTATCATACAGCCTCACCATTCCAGTTGTCCCACCATATAGCAACTAAAGAAAAAAAAAAAAGCTGTTCAAAAAATCTTACTTAAACTTTATTAATTTATCTGTAAATGAATAATAATGTTCTAAATGATGTACAGCATTATATTTACGATGTTTGCGTAACCCGCAAGTGGGGAGCCTCACATGAAGGGTTTACTTTAGTTATACTAACATCTGTTTTAAAGCAACAGTAAGGCTATTTTGGGATGGACCTCGAAATTTTGAGCCGTGGTCAGATGACAAGGATGACACCTGAGCTGGCATCTCCTCTCTAAATTTCTACACCACACTAGCATGAGGACGTTTGGCTCCGATGGATTTAACGTGCACCAGACCCATTTACACAACGGTTCTTCGGTGGAATCGGGTCTCAAACATGAAACCCTCCGTTCCAAAGCCGAGACCTTAACACCAGGACACCGCGGCCCCCTTACATGTAGGGATGAGAAGCTTCTAATATCATGGTTGGTTCTTGCCACTCTAATGGGTACAGAAATATTTTGAGCTATTTCTTATCAATGATGGGACATGCCTTCTAAGGGAGGGATTATACTGTGGCCACTGATAGCTCTACTAACATATCCATAGTTCTTATCTTGATGCTCTGATCATTCAAATATTCTCTGAGCTGGTCAGAGTAGTCTTTTGTGGTTATATCTTCTAAGTCAATGATTATACTGTTGTAAAAATTACCAAATTTAATTTTTCATGCAGATCTTTTAGTCCTTTTTAGCAAAATATTCTTAACACATTAGCATTTAAACAAAAAAATTATCATTTCTCTGTAACAAAACTGATCAAAATAGGAAGCTTTGATTTTCATCATTTTAGATGAATTAATAATAATCGAATATAAGCTCTGTGCTTATTGACTAATCTTACTTGTAGCCATTGAATTGATTTAAAATATAAATTTCCAAAAGTTTGTTTATGCAGCATGAAATACCATTTTGTAACGCAAAGAACTATTTTGCAAGACATATTTATTCGCAATGGCAACAATCATGGAATCAACAGAAAAATAATAAATTACATTGCATAAAACTTAAAATTAGATCATGGTCTTGTCTCCCAATGCATGAGCTTGATGTCAAATTATCTGGACTCTTCATTTGTCATCTTGTTTAATGTGCAAATATCTTCTGTTCGGCGATCGAACTCCTCTCTATTCGAGTTGCTAAGTGATTTCATTGATTCCTCATATTTTTGTTGAATGTTCCAATTTTAATCTTCACTGTTTACATTTTTTTAACTCCTCATCATTGAATAGG
The DNA here is from genome assembly GCF_947563725.1 of Argiope bruennichi. NCBI lineage: Eukaryota > Metazoa > Arthropoda > Arachnida > Araneae > Araneidae > Argiope > Argiope bruennichi. The sequence goes on along the minus strand of NC_079154.1, from coordinate 50,480,282 downwards.
CCGATGCTGTTGAAGGAAATCATCACGGAAACCTTTTAAGTTTCTAAAGGCAATAGGTTTTTGCGATTTTATTTAAACTCCATATTTTTTAAGCATGCATAACACCCCCCCCCTTTCGTTTTACAAGTTTAATGTAGACTTTTAATGTATCTTTTATTCTTACAGACAGTTTTTCTGTTTTTTTTTTTTTTTTTTTTTTTTTTTACAAATTTTTTTACTAACCATATGTCTAGTGCAGTATAGCCTTTTCCTGCTCTTGTGCTATTAAAATCGATAAACTAAACCAAGCCAAAGTTTCATAACTAGGCTAGTTTTAGTCACAGAGATGTTGAACTTTTGTTATTTAAAATGTTAATGGGTCAAAAATATTTTCTAAGCAAAACCGACAAAACCAGGATATTGTTTAAAAGTAGGTGTTTTTTTTTTTTTTTTTTTTGGTTATAAAGAAATAAAATCAGACTTGCATGTTAAATAAATATTTTTTATTACATAAAATGATGATTATTATGTCTGAAAAACTTCATTGTGAATGTAATTCCTTACTCTCTTTGAATTACTCTCCTTAAATTCTTGTGGATTATAGAAGTTTCAACACTCAAGTAATTAGCTACAATCCTCTCCCTTTTCTACACAAATTTTTTAAAATATTAAAAACATTAGTTTTGCATCCCTTTTAAACGTCAATACTCAACTGAAATATATATAATCTTTAAAACTTTTTTAGTGATAATGTATTTTGAAAAATTTCTGAAATATATTAATATTAAGGATATACAAGGATATACAGAATACCAAAAGGATATACCAAGAGGAATATATACAGAATTTACTGGCTGATTTTTATACTAGTGCTTAACCAGTTTATTTAAAATGCCCTCGAAAACCGAGCTATGAATGTTCACAAGTTTCTGCATAGAAATGATGCTGATAAAAAAAAAAAGCGTCCATTTTACCCACAGTCATTTTTTTTCTCCATATAATTGTTGAATTTTCCATTATATTGTTTTCTATATACATTTGTATACTGGAAAAATAAATATGATTTAAAAAGTAATATGTTTTTTTTATGAATATTATTTGTTGTAAACATGCAATTTAAGAAGAAAATGTATGTTCAAAGCAATTACATTTTTCAATGATAATATATCTTGAAAATTTCTAAAACATATTTATATATCAAGAAAAATATCTGCAGAATATATTGGCTGATTTTCATACTAATACTTTCATTAGAAAATTTAATTTGAGTGTAAAGAAAATGTGATCTCATAAACCACATCTCCCTAGTTAAGTCTAAATTTTCACCTCACCAGTTAAGGATTATTAGTGTTATGCCTTTAAGATATAGGATATAGCCATATCTTTGCAAAGATTTTAGATTAAATGTTCTTATTAAGAACTTGAAATATAAATAATAATTATAATAAACTCCCAATGTAGACCTCAATGGCTTCCATGACAGATACAACAAAATTTTCTATCTTGAAATTCAATTCTATAATATTTCAAAAAATATACATAAAAATTATTTTTATTATAATCAAACAAACCATTTTTGACAAATTAAAGAAATTATTAGTGTTCCAAAATTTTATCAAACAAACCAAACTTATAATATGGGAAAATTCTTCTCAAATTACACATATAGAAATATTTTTAAAATAATATGCATATAAGAAACTCTGCTAAACAAGAATTATTTTTTAGGTGACTAATTTTTCTAAAAAAATTATTTTTGCATAACTGATTATTACTCATAAAAATGTTATAATTTTTCTTAACATTATAATTAAAAATTATCAAATATGCAACATTTAGTATACTAACCAAACGTTCTCGTTTGCGATCCCAATCTAAGGACAGAACACTTGTTTTAGACATTATTGTTGATAAAGTTGATATGGAAGGAATTGCATTCCATATTCTGAAAGACAAATTTTTTTAAATAAGCAAAATGCTTCATTCATTTAGTGTAAAAATAATTAATATTTTTACTGAATTTCAAGAATTCAGTTTTAAAGATATATATATATAAAAAAATCTCTAATCATTTTCAAAGACATTATAAGAATAATCAATTTTCATCAAAGTTTATCTTTGTAATGAATTTATTTTGATCATAGAGATTAAATAAAAATAATTACTTTAAATGAGATACAAATAAAATAATTAAAGATAATTATTAGATTTATAATGATTCTAATTAAACTATCATTATTATATACCTTTTGTATAAAGATGAGGGGATTACTTTCTTTATAATTTTGGTGTTTTAGTCAATCAATGATACAATGAGCAAAACTGATTAACAGTCCACTCCCACCGCAACCTCATATTCAATAAAATGAGAAGAGAGGCTTGTTGTATGAATTGAGGTCCTTTTGATAAATCAAAAACTCAGTGTCAATGTTAGAAATCCTTTAGCAAGTCTTCGAATTTGAGTGTCAATAATAAATTACATTTCTATCATAAAATATTTTTCAAGTCACACAATTAAGAAAATTGTGCAATTAGGCAGTTAATTGCAAAAAAAAATCTATATTAAAAATTTTAATAATAATTAAAAATATTTTTTAAACATTCATAAAATTTTCAGTTTTTTCCCCATAAGACATCTTATTTTACAATCAAATAAAAAATATTAATTTCAATTTTAAATTAATGATTAATATAATTTTTTTCTCTTTATATATTAGTTGAATTTCTTAATTATCTATATAAATATCAATTTCAATTTTAAGTTAATGATTAATATAATTTTGTCTCTTTATACATTAGTTGAGTTTCTTCATTATCCATATAAATATCAATTTCACGTTTAGATTTAATGATTAATAGAAAAAAATTTCTCTTTAGGCATTAGTTGAAGTTCTTTACAATCTACATAAAAATCATTGCAATTATTATAAAATTTTTATGTTCTTCAAATAATTTTGGTTATGATAAAGATAAATAATCTAGGCTGGGAAACAGAATTAGACCACAAAAACTAAAATCTTACTTAATAACACCATCCATATCAGAACTAGCAACAGCTGTCCCAGAACAGTTAAACTTGCAGTGTGTTATCAAAGAATTGTGTTCAGAATATTTTTCCTATAAATGAAAATGGGAGAAAAATTGTTAGTATTAAAAATACAATAATGTATTCATTATACTAAGAATATATATTTTTATTTAATAGAAGCAGACAAATGCCTCTAACTAATGATTAATAATAAGTGAATAACATGTTGTACACTTACACGACTAAGAATAATAAAACCACTCATTGCTTCCTCTTTCACTACAAAAGTAAACAAAAAGAAACATATACACATAGCCTAATTGTAGTAAAATAATTAAAAAATTGATTTATAATAATCAATTTATGTCTATTTACCCCATTCAAATTCAAATCATATTATAAAATTTTTAACTTTAATTTAGTACAATAGCAAATAGTCTATGAAAATTCTCAGAAAAAAAAATTCATGATATAAAAAATAAATAAATAACTTCACTTCATAATTTTTTATTTCAAAATAATACATCACGTCAACAAGAAACTTATAAAAATTAAAAACAAAATAATAATATTATTATCTGCATTAGTTTATTTACGATTTTAAATAAAGATGTAAAATATATGCTTCAGTCCAGATTTTAAACAACTTATGGAACAAAGTTAAAAGAGTTTCAATTATAAAAATTCAGCATGTACTCAAAAAATAAGCACTCATATTATGACAAAAAATTATTAGAACGCTCTTTGCCCTCTTATCATGAAGATAAAGATTAAATTGTGTTATAATTTAACTTTTTAAAGACAGTTAAATTTACATTTAATATAATTAAGAAATGTTTTAATTCAGATCAATATATTCACACAACAGATATAAAATTCTGTAGAAAGTAAGATAACAAAAGTCACCATCTAAATACCTTTGATTTTCTTAAATTAGATTTTTTAATACATAGTAAGATAATGTTTTGAGTGAAAATTATAAACTATTAAATGAATTGATTTTGAATGAATTAAAAAATTATCATTTTTTATGTCATAAATCACAAAATTCACAACTTTTTATTTCCTAACACATTAATGATTTGCCCTATCAGTTGATATTTTGAATATAACAAAAACAAGAATATCTAGTTTGTTCTAAGGCAATTTTATAAATTGCTTTTAGCTGTCTCAGTTCAAAAATATTGTAACATAAATAAATTTTAGCACAAATCATTTATTTTTACAAAATATAGCAATGAAATAGCTATATAAGAATATAATTATGAATAACTTTTTTAATATATTAAATATTTTAAAATTGCAATTAAAAAAATCAATTATAAAGTATATTTTTCAGTTGGAAGTACAAAACCAATGAATTTCAGAACCTAATAAGCTTTATTTATAAGAGCAATTTATTTTAAATATTTCTAAAGCATTTAAAAAAATTTCATTTGATTGCCTACATTATACATTTATATCATAAAAATTATTTAAAGAGAAATTACTTTTCCTATGAAAAGATTAAAAAATTATATTTCTGTTAAAATCCTAAATTTTGTATGTTTAAAATATGAATGAAATATATAGGTTAATCAAACAATTTGAAACTTTATAACAATAATTGAAATGAAAAGTATATTTTTTATTGATAAAAATAAATTTTGAATATTAATGAATCTAACTCATGAATCTTAAAAAATTTTGGAACCTAGTTAGTTATAAAAATAAGAAGATTGATAAATGTATAATAACACATTTATATATAAGGATTTTTTTAAGTGCCAAGCAAAGGAGTAGTAATCATTAAACATATAAGCAATTAATTAAATGTATAGACAACTCTTATCAATAGCATAGGTAGAAAAAAAATATAAGACATAATAAAACTAAAATTATGATATTAAAATAATTATAATTATTTATTTAAAATTATATTAAATAACATAATTATATATTATGAAATATAAAATTAAATTATGATATTTTGAACTGAATGACGATTACCAGTTACTGTAAATGGCACAGAAAGCACACTTTTCAGAATTTCAATATATATATGCATTTTGAGCTAAAATTGAATGAAATAGCAATTTCTTAAAACTCACTAGACTGTATTACAGGCTGTACTGATGCAGATCGTGAAGGCTGTGGCTTCACCTTTTTCTCCAATCTTGAATGCCCTTCCTAGAAATTGATGTTGTTATAAAAGAATATAGAAATGTTGTGTAGAGTACATAACTAGAAAAAAATATCATTTTTACTATAAAAACTCAGGAAATTATAGCATTCATGTTTTTTAGAAGGGGAATGGGAGAAGCAATTGCAATCACGTTCTTTACTAGTATTAAAAAGGGATAAAACACAAAACAATTTGAGATAACTATTTTTTCAAGAAAAATATCATGAAATATCTTTTATTTATTTGACAACGCATATAATTTCAGACTATCCTTTTTAGGGAAATTTTACTGAAGATGCCATTCACTAGAATTTGCTTCTGGCATTTCAGCATATTCATCAGAATGCAGAGAAAAAGTGCAAAGGTCAGTAAGTGACAAAGATGAAAGTATTTGAGGGTTAGTAGTTGACCTCCTATCAGTCAGACAATAATGAAAAGTCAATGCCAATATCTAGGATGTAAAAAAAATAATGCAAATGACAAGATTTAAATATGATAAATATGAATTTGTGGATCAAACAAATAACTACGACTTTGGTTTATAACCTGCAAGTAGACTGGAATTATTGTCTCAGAAAAATTCTTTGTTCTTATATAAATGTTACATAGTTCTTAGTTTCATTAAATAATATCTGCTAATATAAAAAAAAAATTAATAATTCATGAGTTAAACCCCCAAGTGTAGCATTAATATTAAACAACCTATAAAACAAATCTGTAGCACTATCTCAATATTTGCATTAAAATTTATATTATAGATTCACAGATTATAATTAATTAATAGTAAATAACCAAATCAATACATATAGAAATTTGTTATATATAAAGATTTTTTTTTTTTTTTTTTTTTTTTTTTTTTTACAAAATGAGTTTACTGATTTTTTTTTTCAAAGGAAATGACATAAGATAATTTGTATTATATACAGAATTAAGTGATCATCAACCTAAAAGGCAATTAATGCCTTTTCTTTTTGACAATCTACCTTAAAACAACTGAACAATGTAACATATCATTACATGCTTTATTAGTCACATTCAAAAGCAAAATATTATTTTCTATACTGTCTCTTAGAATATATAACAGAATGAAAAAAAAATCGTACAGCTTTCTTTATTTTGTTTTAATAGCATCATTTAATAATTATTTAAGAGCTAATGTTCCATTAAAATGTTTAAAAATTTATCGAAATCTTATTGAACAAATAATTCTTGTTTATGATAAATTTTTCTTTAAACAACAAATATACAAAAAGAGAAAAACTATTTACATCATGTGAAACAGATCTCAAAGTTTCTGGAGAATCTTTCTTGGATCGAGAAGATTCAAATACTGAGAGTGAAGATTGAGGTGGTACACTGGGTGATCTTGGTTTTGCCTTGGTTGATTTTAAAGAACCTACAGTTAAAAAAATAATACAATAGTCATAAAAATTTCCATACATTCTAATTTTTTAAACTCAATTATCTAGTAATGCAATTCCATCATTTTGAAACTATTTAGCTAATTCTAAATAATTCTTCCATTTGTCCCATTCTCCCATTCATCCCACCCTAAAATGTGAACAAAAAATTTAAATTACATATTTTTTAAAAAAAGGTGTTTCAATACCATAAAAAAAACAAATACTTTTATTCACAAAAAGTAAATTAGCAACTATTAAAAATAAAAATCTACAAATCAACAATTTATTAATTAGTATGCATAATTCTATACTGTAAATAAAAATTAGAAGCATTTTTTATGTTGATATGGGAACTTTTTCAACAATTTTGCAAATTATCCGTATTTGCAATTACCAAATCACACAATTCCATTGAGAAATGGGAATTTACCACAGAAATTCATAATCACCATTAGGGATTCAAAAGTAAATTATTTTAATCATCCTAATTTTATAATGATAAAAAAATACAATACTTAACAATCATAAGCTAAAAATTAATTATGCTCATTTCAACACATTTAAGTACCAAATTATTTTCAGTAACTTTATTAATTTTTCATATGAAAGCCAATATTATTATAATAAATAAGCATGTGTTTATTAGAGAAAAAAAAACTGAAACAATGAATATTTGCAACTAAACAAAGAAAAAGAAGCATGAATACATTGATAAAATATTGTAAAATTATAGTCAAACCTGTACTTTCTTCCATTTTCCGGGGTTCAGTAGGTCGGCGACTTAAAACAGGAGATGTTGGAAGACCTCCACTAATATTCCTGATTAAAGATTTAATAGAACGACCAGTACTTTCAGGGGGAGTTTCTCTAAAAGAGAATTTACAACAGTTATAATTTACGGCCAAAAAAAAAAAATGTTATTTTAATAAATTTCAACATTAATCAAAAATTTATTAGCAATTTTTTTTTACAGAGATTCATAGCAATTACTTAATTTATTGAGCAAGTAGCACAACAAATGTGCAAGTTAGGATCTCAGAAACAAGTGATCCTGGAAAAGGAATATATCTTTTTCTAAAAAATATTTTTAGAATCAGCATTATGTTTAGAATATTATACATTATATTTACCTAGATGACTAATGATTACATTGATTCCTCAACTCTAATCTGCCAATAAACAAAAAACCAGCTTAAAAAATGTACTTTTTTTTTTGTTGTTGTTACTTTGAAAATAAGCATTTTTATTTGCAGAATTGGTTTGAATTGATTATAGGAAAATAAAGAAAAAATTTAAACAATATGGTTTTAGTGAGCAACTAAAGGAAAATCTAAACAACATTGAAATAGTTAAAAAAAAAAAAAAAAATTTAAGATTACAATTTATTTCTTCTGACATAAAATTTTTTTTATTGGGATTCTTTATCTTATTATACACATTAAGCAATTTTAAATACAGCTTCAAACAGTTTTGAGCAGCAAAAGAGAAGCTGCCATGAGTGTCCTTTGAGCAGAATCAAGATACTATTTTACAACAATTTCACAAGCAAATTGCCATTCTAGATTGCGATTTTTATTTTTATTGTTACTATAATTGCAAGCATTTTATATACATTGCAAGGTATTATCATTTAATAGAAACAGAATCAATGCTTAAAATACGGAATGTTTGCTGTCTGTAGTAAAAGCTAATGCTAGTAACTGAAAGAAAGATTTAATATGCAAACAAAAAAGTTGTTAAATATTTTTGAAGTTACTAAATATGAAAAGAAATACGAACCATTAAAACCATATTGCATTTTGTATATAATTTTGTTTTATTAGAGCAAGTCTGAAAATTGCAATTCAGTGATATTGGTCCAGTTAGCCTACCTGGAATAAGAATGCATCAATAAAATGCAATCAAAACTTCTTACTGAGCAATGACATAGAAATCGTCCATCAATTCAGATGTAGCACTCAAGCCACAAGACTCTGCATCACGAGATGGCTTTGGCAGTTCAATATTTTCACCAGCTTGAAGGGCAGCTAACTGCTCAAAAAATGAATGGAAACTGTTACAAAGATAATCAATGAACATTATATTTAAAATTTGAAACACATAGATCAGAACAAAATAGCACTAATAATTTATGTAAAAACTGTACTTATAAGAAAAAGTTTCTTAAAAATTCAAATACATTTCATATTTTAAAAATTAAATGTAAAATTCAATATATTTAAAAAAAATCAGTGCCCTTCAAATAATTTAAAACACAATAAATTTTATTTATTTTTAATAAGCATCCTTTAAAACTTTAACTAAAGTAAAATCAAGAATGAAGAAAGATTTTTCAATACTCATTATAGATTATTTTTCTAAATATATCCTAAGATATTTTATGTAAGTTACAAGTAATTTCTTTTATTAAAATAATTTCTTTGTTAATGTGAGATTGAACAAGTCAAAGAAGTACTAAAAGAAAATATATAAAAGGTAACTAAAAATATCACTCTATTTCCTTTCACTCTGATTAATCTTCAGTGATAATAATATCATTGTAAAACACTAAGAAAAACACATTTAACATTTAAAATATTCATACAAAACTGTTCTTCAAGTGACTCTTTCTCAACCATTTCAACAATAAAAACACACTTCTTTCAACTTTACGAATATTAGTTCTAAATTTTTTTCTGCTATCTTTTTAGTTTAATTTTAATTGCAAGTGACTAAAGAATACATTAAATACTTAAAAGAAATTAACTTGCTTTTTTCTTCAATATTTCATTTTCTTCAGTCAGATGTTGAAGTTTCATTAACTCTTCTTCATAACTCAATAAAGTTGGCATAGCTGGAAAAGATATAGAAAAGAATTACAAAATAATCAACATATTGCAGAGTGAATAAATAAAAACAACAAAATAACAATCTTGAAACTCTTTATCAGAGAATATCAAAAAATAAAACTGCAAAAGAATGATTTTTTTTCTTTGTCACAAAATTATTTTTACCTGCACTTTGAAACACAACACTAATAAAATTATGAAGAGAAAGAAGCATTGTATCCTGCCATTGTCGGGAAAAGAATGCTGCATAAGTAGGGTGCTCATCTGCATTTTTAATAAATGGCAATGCTATTTAAAAAGAAAAAAAAATATAATATTTAATAGATAATCCAATAATCATTCAAAATTTTATACAATTTCCTGATATTAAATTATCTTTAAGTTTAATATATACTTTTGACTAAGATTTCAAAGATAAAAATCTAGGCTGAAACTAGGGCATTTCAGAAATAAGATTTGTTGCTTTTTAAAAATTAATTATTATTATTATTTAATTTTTATAAAATGTTAGGTATTTTCTCCACTCTGGTTTATTGAATGAATGTTTTTTTTTTATTACTGTCAATGCAATTCACAGCACTGGAAACATTTAAATATCACAAAAAGAAAGAAACAAGGACAAATTTAATTGTAATGCATGTATGTAAAATATTGCAGAGATACAGGATGATTCATAAAATTAACATCATTGATTTAGTTCCATATTCAAGCATCTCGCAAATTATATGTTTGTTCATAGAGATTAATATAAATAAAAGAGAGAGTTGAAATTTAATTATACTTATTAAGAAGTTATGTAATGGATTTATGACTTTTTAGAAAATATTAAAAGTAATAAACGAAACCCTAATTCTGAAAACTGGATAAGTTACAATAATATTGCAGGAAGAATCAAAACACTAATTTAGAACAAGCTGAGAAATACAACTCTTCAATAGAAAAATATCATTTAACCATTTATTCAAAAACAGAATGGATTTATGTTAATAGATAAAATCAGCTTTAATTTATAATTGGATCACAGTTAGTTTCACTATAGAATGATATTAGTCATAACTCTAATTCAATTAATCAGATTAATCTATACTGATTGAAAGAATTAAAACAGTAATTTAAAATGATATCAGAAATTAAAAAAAATATTACTATTGCATTATATTACTACTAATGATAAATAATATTATTATTGCAGAAAAATAATGTATCTTCATTTCTACTTCATTATAAGTATTTATATTTTAAGAATTATATATTTAATCGTACATAATAATTGGAAAAAATAGTTTTACATAAATATTTCAGTAACTTTTTAATTAATTCTTTTAAGTAATTTAATTTTTTTTAGTTGTTTCACATAAAATAGAATTACATATTAAAGTGTTTCTTGGATTTTCAGTTACAGACTGCAAGTTGGATGATAATATTATTTGATATCAGTGAAATACTTTAATTGAAAAGCAATTAGAAACAGAAATTAAAACCAATAGTGTAATATATTTTAAAAATATTACCAAACCAGTCTTTCCATTCAGGCTGGCCTTGTAATTCTGGAGTCATTTTTTCAAAAAAATCCAGTAATTTGTCTTGCCTTCCAGAAGAGATACAAGTAACTAAATACATTCGGAGTAACGCTGTCTCTAATTTTTTGGCAGTACCCAAAAATGAATGTTCGAGTCTTGCGAAAAATCTCTGGTCTAAATGGGCCCATGATTCCCTCAGAGAATTCAAATCCAAATTGATAATGCAGCTACTCAAATGTTCAACAATTCTGTCTGGCTAAAAATCAAATCAATTAAGTTATCACAAAAAGAACAAAATACAAAAGGAAAATGTGTGAGTATTTTTTGCGTGATAGTACTTACACGAAATCCTCTATCTTTATCGGCTTTGATTTCGCTATCAAATGCTTTTAATGCACTTAAAAATCCCCTGAATAATAAATAATCACGAACAAGTTCGTCACCGAAACCTATAGCCGACATTATTATTATGGGCTCTTTAGATTAGCATTCATATTTCGTGTTCATTGAAGTAAGCACAATTTATTCCCAAATACAGAAACTCCCCACCGCAGTCAAATACAAACATACACAAAACAGTAAATACTTCATTCACTTACCTAATCCGGAAGAACAAGCAAAACATTTTTGAAGACGAATCCAAAGTAAGAAATAAGTAGTTGACGAATTATTTCAGTACCATAAAAAATATTACAAAAAATGCTAAGAAAGCGCAAAAAAAAATTTTTTTATCGAACTTTTAAGAATTGAAATCAAACTTTTGATAAAAGTATTGTGCTAGAGCGACAGTAGTTGAAATGACCAATAAATTGCATAGTGGTCAACCACAACAACAAAAAAATGGAATACTTTCTGCAAATTTTTTTTTTATTTATTATCACATCTTTACAAATTTGGTATCAATAGAAAATGTCTCGAGGAGGTAGGTTTTTTTAGACAGACAAAATAATTAATTTAGGTAAATAACATGGCTAATTAACTACTATCTTCTCAAAATTTTTCCATTACGGCTATCAAACTTTTTTTTTATTGAAATCAACCTCTAAATAAAATTTTATGGAATTCTGATTGCAATATTGTTTTAAAAAAGCATAAACGATGATCCAGTGATAAACGAATCTCATGTACTTTTGTTGATACCTAATATATATTTTTCAAAAAAATTTTCACTCACCTCAAAATTTTATTATATTTCATAAAATTACTAAATAAATACATAAGAAATCACAAATTTTATTTTTTTAATGAATTTTTAAATATGAATCTGGGAAAAAATGATTTGTAGCATAGTAAAATTTTTGCATAGGAGAAAAGTTGCCGTCTAAAATGCCAGAATTCTGAAAATTGTGAGGATGCACCAAATAATTTCGAAATATTCATAATTTTTTTAAATTTCCACAGTGGATTTCAATGTATCGTATGTTAAATTTATTTGTATTTATAGAATCTATTTTTTATGAAGTACAAACTTTAACGTCCATTATAATATCGCAGTAAGTCGCAGTTAGAGATGCATAATCCACGATTTTTTGAATAACAAATAATTTTTCTATTGTTATTTTTAAATATTTGTTCCAAATATCTGTCATTTCAATCATATTATTAATTAGTATTAAATATAATTTTTAATTGTAATTAATATTTAACTTACTAATTTAAGTAAAACTATTTATTCAATTTCTTTATTGGAGAAAACCATTTTCTACACAATTTGAATTAATTATATGTCATTTCTTTAAAATACTTTTGTTCTATATTCTACCAATAGATGGCGCCAGCAGTAAACAGAATATATGCAATCAAAGTCAAGTCACAAGCAATTAAAAATGATCTTTATGGAATAGTGCATCGTCATATGCGGATATTGGAAAGTGAAGGTCACTCCCATGAAGTGGAGCAGTGACTTCACACTTTCCAGTGAAGTCTCACGCTTTCCAGTGAAGTCACCGCTCCGATAAAGTTCAGTGATATGCAATTCAACGATAACTCCAAGAATAACCGGTTCGTTCACTTTTCAACCTATTCACAGATTTCTCCTTTTCTGACCCTCAGGACACAAGAGAAGAAAGTTTTGTGTTTCTGAGATTTTTTTTTCACTCTCTGGTGGGTTGGGGATCAGCCGATACCCCTTCTTTTCTTTCAGAGATGTCGGCTCAGCCCGCTTAAGATTTGATAGCATAATGTCAATATGGGGAGTTGTTCATTTGCGGTTTTAGATTGAAGGGAATCCGCGACTCTTTTTATTCCTTTTCCACTTACAACATATTTGAATATTGCCGACTTTAAGATTTTACATTAATATCGTACATAAAATTGAAATCGCTGACTTCTTCGATGTCTCTTTAATACATTCACCTAAGAATGATAGATCGTGTATAAATTTTTAAACATTATGTATAAAATATTTTTTTTTCAATAGATTTTTCAGTATTTCAAGATAAAAATATCAATACAGATGTAACATGAAATTAATTTTACTTGAATTTATAATTGCAGTTTTTGATAATTCTCTCTTATTTTTGCTATTTTTGATAACGAAGCATTGTTAGTGTTTATCATGAGGTTTCATGATACATTAACTTGATAATGATGAATTTTATATTAATAAAGTGAAAAGAAAATTTCTTTTTTTTAAAAGTTGATTATTTTCTACGTATTATACAACAAAGAGGTTTTATTTTCTTTTTTGTTAAATATATTTTGAAAAAAATGTTATCCTGTAAATATTTCTCATATAAAATTCATACTTTTATGGATGTGATTTCATAGATCTTTGGAAATGAAACTATTCACTTCTTCTATACAATTAAAAAGAATCATTAGATGAATGGATTATTCTAAGCATAACTAATTTTATATTCCTTTTATGGATTTTTTTTATTCTTTAAAAAGTATTTTGAAAAAAATATAAACTTTTTTCCTCTAAAATGTCTGTTTTAAATCTAATTTTTAAGTATGGGTGACGTAATATATTTATGCATTGCTATAAAGTACGGTTCTTTTAAAATTGAATTTCTCTATTTCCTACATCGTTTACTACTTTTAAGTGTCACAAATTGAGCAAAGATTTTACTTTCCCTTACTGCAGATTTTCCGCCCATTAGGAATGCTAATTAATTCCCAGTCACCCGAAAGCAATTGCCTAACGCATCAAATTTTCGCCTTGTGAGAAGAAAAGGTCCTTTTTTTTTTTTTTTTTTCCGATTTCTGAGAAAAATTAATAGTGCCTTTTAGTTTCAAAACGTAGCAAATCTGAGTGGGAATTAGTAATCGCATTTCATATAACACTGCATAAAACTTACGTAAAAAAATATTCATAATGTTTGCTTTGATAAAGTTTTAGTTGTTAATAATTGAATGTGTCCAATCTCATGACTTTTTAAAAAAAATGTTTAAATTTATTAAAGCATTTTTATTACATTGAATTGTAAAATTATTTCTCGAAATTAGGAAGAAAGATTTAATTCTTGAAACAAAAAAAAAAATATGTATATATTTGTATAATTTTTATATGGGGTAGATTTATTTCTTGTTCTGCTGTTAAAATATTTGTATTGTAGCACCTCTTTTTCCCCTTGAGCAGAGAAACCCCCTTGTGGCGTTTTACAGAAGACAAGCAGTTGGATGGCAGACCTGCATCCTGAGGTCGACTTTTTCCCTATGCGCAACCCTTACGCTAACGCCGAATGCTTTCGGCTGGAAACCGTGGAATCCCTCCACCATACTGTTCTTTAACCTAATTTTCTATGAATGTCTGTAATAATAAGTGTTTGTAAATTTTGTAGTGTAGCTGTGTTTGTGAAGATTAAAAATAGTGTATGTAAAACCGGGTAGTTCATCAGAAACCTACAACACACCCACTATAGTATTTGTTTTGTTTTGTTTTTGTGTTTGTGTGTGTGTGAATTTTTAAGAATAAGTAGAAATGATTTGATTTCATAGTATCGAAAAGATAATATTGTTAGAATATTTTATAACCACTAATGAATTAAAGTCTTAATTATTTAATCTGCTATTTTATTATACCACATTTCTTCATATGTTATATATATACTATGTTTCATATACTACTTCATATACTATGTTTGCTTCTCGTAACCTCTAGAATAATAAGATTTTTACTATATAAAAATTTTTCATTTTTTTTATTGATAGCCTTATTCTACTACACTATTCTGGTTTACCATAGGAGGACTTAGGGTTTGAACTTTTTTCACAATTTTTCTAGGGGTTAAATCTTCTGCTGCATTGTCAATAATTTGAATGTATATATTCTTTTGTGTTCATAAAAATAAAGAAGAGACTAATTTGATTTTACAATAAAATAATAACTAAGTAAGAATCTTATACGATGTACAACTGCATTAAAATTCCAATTGTAACAAATGGTATACAATAAATAACAAATTTAATCATTATTATCACTACTTGGAATGAAGTTTTCAAGCATACAAAAAAATCCTTAGTGTCCATCCAAATGTCATTTAAACACATTTTTTCAGAATGTTTTATTAACTTGTTATTTTTGCATAAAATCGTATAGTCTCCAGTGACTTTGCATTTTTTAATTTTTTTTTTAATTTTTTTTTTTTACATTAGGTTAACTAAATTATATTTTGAGGAAATTTTGAATTGAAATCTACAATAATCACAATCAAGATTAGT